>NW_019396717.1:0-88837 GCF_000591075.1 Eurytemora carolleeae
CCGCCCCCCCCCTAGTTGCGCCTCTGAGACAGTGCACGATCACTCTTTCATTGTATAGATGTTCCACTCTTTGTTTTTGTTTTGTTTAGCTTAATAATTGCAGCCTCAGTTTTGAACATTTCTGTCTACTTGCATGTGGTAGTTCACCACTCCTGCACTTCAAGTTAGTTTCTATTTACAGCGAGGAAGAAATAGCTACCCTGCTATGAACTGTACATTTTTACTTTCTTGTACAAGGAGGATTGCTATTCAACGAAGGATAATCAAGTGACCCGCTTAGAGGTAATGTTATTGTAGTATCCAACAGAGAAATTTCCTCGAGTCTCATTTCGATCTTTCGCTGCTTGTGAGTAGGTTAGATGGTAGGTACGTGGAGATGAGGATAAGGGTTTGTAGGAGTGGGATATAAGGAATGTTTCGTTAAAATCATTCCATTTGTCCACGTGTTATACTGTTTCTCAGTCCAGCGGAATTCCTTTGGAAGTATCGCATTTAGTGCGCCCTGCGCCGAAAATTTTTTTACCCCCCTTGGAAAAATTGCATGATGTATATCAAATTATTGGTTATAATTGGGTTTGATTTGCAATTTCCACTCATTTCTGGCATTTACAAACTTTATCAAATAAAGGCTTCATTTCATACCTTTAAGCTTTCTCCTTGTTTTATATCCTTCATTATAGTCATTCATTTTACGTTAACTACAAAGATCTGTAAAACGATCGTTTTTAAAAACGATCTTTTTTCAAAATAATCGTTTTTATAAAACTCGTCGATTCATTAACGATCGTTAACGACGACCCTTCGTTAACGATCGTTAATGACGACCCATGATGCAACTGATGGATAGCTGATAGATAGATAGATAGATAGATAACTAGATAGATAGATAGACAATTATGTACAATTATGTAATGGTATTTGTTGATATCAAAAAAGATTCTCAACTATAATTGTATTTAATAAATAAATAAACTGGAAACTAGATTGATATGTTTCTATTTTTATGTTGACATAAACTGATAAATAAACAAGATATTTTATAGTTTACAACCAAACATAACAGTAGGTCCGGGAATACACAGATCAAATAAACCACAGTTAAACACATCCTTTGCTCATAGAAATATATATGTAGAGTAAAAGCAACTATGTCCTGTATGCCGAGTCCATTAGCGCCTGATCCAATCAGGGTTCAGTCATGTGTTTGTTGTCTATTCTGAACCAATAGAAACAGTATGGTGGTAACATCTATCTTTCTATCTATCTCATTATCCAATCAGAGTTATGAATCCTTCTATCGGCGCTATCAGTAAATGGAAATATTTATTCTACTGTAACTGAGAGAAAATCCACTCAAAATGTAAAACGAATCTCCGGTACAGCTTTACAAACTCGCAGCTCCTGTCAGCTTACATTTTAAGTATTTTTGTTTATACATGTTCCACTACAATCCAAACATAAGGAAATGTTCAAAGTTTTGAAAAACTGTGTGTATAACTTTGTGACCTCGTAGCTCCTCTTTGTTTTAATTTTACGCACAAGTATTAGGAAAGCCAATTTTTTCCGTAAGAGGAGTTATGATTAAAAACATGTAAGATTTCAATGTAAGGTGACTTACTTTGATGTGGCATGTTAGAAATTTAAAACGTTTCTTTTCAAGTACACTTTTCAGAAGAGGATATTTTAGAGATCTAACTATTTTTATTTCTAAGTAGGTTTTTTTTTATGTTTTACATACGTTTACTGTGAATACAATATTTGTATTACTAATTGAAACCTGTAGAATTCAAAACTAAATTTAAAGGAATTGAGTCTTTGCCACAAATTCTAAATGTTTAATCCCGATATCTTTGCAACCTAATGTCTGAGACCTTTAATATTTCAAACCATGAATTCTATTAGATCAAATAATTTATGTTTGAAATATCAAAGGTCTTCACCATCAGGTTGATAAGATATAGGGATTAGTAACTTAGAGTTTGTGACAAATACTCAATTCCTTTACTTACTTGACATGATGCAACTGCAAGTACTAATATTACAATTTTCAATCTGCTTGAAATCTGGTATACACCTCCCAGATATGTGAACAATCTGTTTGAAAACTGGTTTACAACTCCCAGATAGGTGAACAATCTGCTTGAAAACTGGTTTACACCTCCCAGATGGGTGAACAATCTGCTTGAAAACTGGTTTACACCTCCCAGATAGTTGAACAATCTGCTTGAAAACTAGTTTACACCTCCCAGATAGGTGAACAATCTGTTTGAAAACTGGTTTACACCTCCCAGATAGGTGAACAATCTACTTGAAAACTGGTTTACACCTCCCAGATATGTGAACAATCTACTTGAAAACTGGTTTACACCTCCCGGATAGGTGAACAATCTGCTTGAAAACTGGTTTGTTAGTAAATAGTGTAAAGGACAGGAGATTTACGAGGATTTAACATGTCGGTCCTTATCCCAGAGAACTCTGACTTTTGATCACAATTTGACCTATTTGCATAATTTATTCGCCTATTCTCTTTTCTCCTTTTTTGTTGGCATTATATACATTATATAGACATACATGGACTGTTAGATAGATCTGATTGATATCATATTGAGCCTGTTACTCAGTTTGGTCCACTTTCCTATTCATATCAAAATTAGAATATCTAAAATTAATAATATGTAATAACTTCAAATATCTACTGACCAAGAAAATGTTATTTTGAAAAACATGTTCACTAGTATTTTTCTACCATTTCCTTCCTCTTTCTGGTGCAGAAATCCTCAAGTTATAAGTAAACAATTGTCAATAATACAATATAGAATAACAAGGGAATCTACGTCATATTTGATCAGAAGAAGATTTAAATATTACTTTGAAAGTAATTCTTCAAATGAATGGTCACGTTGACACTACTTATTTAAGGATTTTTTTCCTGGCCTAATATTGAGTTTTACAACATAAACATAAATTTAAATTAAAAATTAATTGATAAGGTTAAAAACAATTCATTATATATCCTCCAGTTTGAAATCTATATTTTTCTTTTACAAGATGTTTTTTTTTTCATAATTGGACGACTTTCTTCATGTCAATCTTTCTAACAATCATTTTATGTATTCATGATGGATGGCCGGATCGTTAAGTAATTCTTGCACTTTTTTTCTTTTTTTTTTAATGCTATACTTGTTTATTATACTTTTGACTTTTAAATATATTTGTTTGATTAAAATGAAAAGAAAAGGGTTGAAAACTATTTAAAATTATAATTTTATCTGTTTATTGTAATTGTGCTGTTACAAAAAAGGCTTTTTCACTTCAGAAAATGCAATATAAATTTTAAAATCAAAGAATATCTGTTTATAAATTATAAAAATAAAAGAATATCTGTTTATAAATTATAAAAATTAAGGAATGTCTGTTTATAAATTATAAAAACAAAAGAATATCTTTTTGTAAATTACAATAATAAAAGAATATCTGTTTATAAATTACAAAAATAAGAGTATATATGTTTAAACATTACAAAAATAAAAGAATGTCTGTTTATAAATTATAAAAATAAAAGAATATCTGTTTATAAATTAGCAGAAACACAAATGGGCTTATAAAATCTAATAAAATATTTATTTTCTAAAACATATAAACTGTACACTGTGCAGGGTGCACACGTATATTATGTGTGTGCAGTATATATTAATATATGTTTGCTAGATTTAAACAAGTTAATAAAACTAGGCTGAAGAAAATACAAGGTGTAGTCCCAGGACTGACTCCGGAAAATCCTAAAAAAACAAAAATAATCAGAAAATGTTTAGTTTTTTTGTCATGAATATCTCACTAAAATAATTTTTGTTCGTAGCATTAAACCACACAAAAAATTTTCAATTCCTAATATTTTGATAAAAATTCAGAACAAAATCGGGTGATATCTCACATTACACTTACAGGCGGCCAGTTCGCTCTTTCAAAGATTGATGAAAACTTTAGTATGTTTGAAGGTTTTTGGAGGGGGGGGGGGAATTTGAAATTAATGATGATTTATTTTCTTTTAAACAAATATTTGAAATTCTTTAGGTAACCTCGATATCATATAAATATATTATATTAATTGAATGAATATGTAATATAAATAAAATTGATACTACTTTTTGTCAGTTTGTTTTATCTTAAGAAAACTTACCTAGTCCAAAATATCCTCTCTGGTACTCCTGGGCGTAGTCTAAAATAAAATTGACCACAGGGTTTATAACATAAAGAAAAAGATGTTAAAATGATAAAAATGTTAAAATTACCTATTTCACGTGTTCTAAACTCAAACTGTTTACTCTCATCAGACCAACCATAGTCATTCTCAACCTAGTATAGTCTTGAATGAATTACTTGTAGAACAAGGTTTAAGAATTTATTACTCTGTTGAATCTAGTTTAAGAAATGTTTACTCTGTAGAACCTAGTTAAAGATTTGTTTACTCTTTAGAATATGGTCTAAGAATTGTTTACTCTGTTAGAACATAGTTTAAGAAATGTTTACGCTGTAGAACCTAGTTTAATGAATGTTAACTCTGTAGAATCTATTATGAGAAACGTTTACTCTATAGAACCTGGTTTAATAATTGTTTACTCTGTAGAACATGGTTTCAGAAATGTTTACTCAATAGAACCTGGTTTAAGAAATGTTTACTCTGTAGAACAGGGTTAAAGTAATGTTTACTCTGTAAGAACCTGGTTTAAGAAATGTTTACTCTGTGGAACAGGGCAAAAGAAATGTTTACTCAATAGAACCTGGTTTAAGAAATGTTTACCCTGTGAAACAGGGTTAAAGAAATGTTTACTCTCTAAGAACCTGATTAAGAATAAAATGTTTATTTCTGCATTTAAAGAATTGTTTACTTATTGATGCAAATTATAAGTTTCGATTGTTGTGATTATTTTGATTTTGCATTTGATTGAAGAGCTGTTTAATTAAAAATATCTTGGTTTTGAATATCCAACCTTTACAAGAACTTCATATCGTGTAGAACGACGAAGGAAGTCAATGGCATGAGTCACTACCCTGAAAGTTTAAGCATATAAAATTTTATTATTTTAGTTAACTATGGTTTACTAGTGGTTGGTTTATATTAGTAAACTAGTTAACTATGGTTTACTAGTGGTTGGTTTATAAACTAGTTAACTATGGTTTACTAGTGGTTGGTTTATATTAGTAAAGTAGTTAACTATGGTTTACTAGTGGTTGGTTTATATTAGTAAACTAGTTAACTATGGTTTACTAGTGGTTGGTTTATTTTAGTAAACTAGTTAACTATGGTTTACTAGTGGTTGGTTTATATTAGTAAAGTAGTTAACTATGGTTTACTAGTGATTGGTTTATATTAGTAAACTAATTAACTATGGTTTACTAGCGGTTGGTTTATTTTAGTAAACTAGTTAACTATGGTTTACTAGTGGTTGGTTTATATTAGTAAACTAGTTAACTATGGTTTACTAGTGGTTTGTTTATACTAGTAAACTAGTTAACTATGGTTTACTAGTGGTTTGTTTATACTAGTAAACTAGTTAACTATGGTTTACTAGTGGTTGGTTTATACTAGTAAACTAGTTAACTATGGTTTTCTAGTGGTTTGTTTATACTAGTAAACTAGTTAACTATGGTTTATCTAACTGGGTTGTTTTTATGATGCGCCATGAACACTAACATACAATAAAACTGTGAAATGATTGTGTGCTTGTTTTCTTAAATATTAATTACATTCTATGGTCTACATATATACGTTAGTATTTTTCTACGGTCTACATGTAGATGTGAGTATTATTCTAAGATCTAAATGAAGACGTTAGTAGTATTATTCTACTGTATACCGGTATTGGTTAGTTTTATTCTTTGGTCTACAGGTATACGTTAATATTGTTTTGCGGTCTACCTGTAGACGTTAGTATTATTCTGTGGTCTACCTGTATACGTTAGTATTATTCTGTGGTCTACCTGTATACGTCAGTATTATTTTACGGTCTACCTGTATACGTTAGTATTATTCTGTGGTTTACCTATATATGTTAGCATTATTCTACGGTATACCTGTAAACGTTTGTATTATTCTACAGTCTACCTGTATACGTTAGCATTATTCTGTGGTCTACCCGTATATGTTAGTATTATTTTACAGTCTACCTGTGGTCTACCTGCAAACGTTAGTATTATTCTACGGTCTACCTGTAGTGTCTACGTTAGTATTATTCTATGGTCTACCTGTATACGTTGGTATTATTCTGTGGTCTACCTGTATACGTTAGTATTATTTTGTGGTCTACCAGTATACGTTAGTATTATTCTACGGTCTACCTGTATACGTTAGTGTTATTCTACAGTCTTCCTGTCTATGTTAGTATCTTTTTGTGGTCTACGTGTATACGGTAGTATTATTCTACGGTCTACCTGTCTACGTTAGTATTATTCTGTGGTCTACCTGTATACGTATGTATTATTCTGTGGTCTACCTGTATACCTGTAGACATTAGTATTATTCTACGGTCTACCTGTATACGTTAGTATTATTCTACGGTCTACCGGTATACGTTAGTATTATTCTGTGGTCTACCTGTCTACGTTAGTATTGTTCTGTGGTCTACCTGTAGATGTTAGTATTATTCTACGGTCTACCTGTATACGTTAGTATTATTCTACGGTCTACCTGTATACGTTAGTATTATTCTACGGTCTACCTGTATACATTAGTATTATTCTGTGGTCTACCTGTATACGTTAGTATTATTCTGTGGTCTACCTGTAGACGTTAGTATTATTCTACGGTCTACCTGTATACGTCAGTATTATTCTGTGGTCTACCTGTATACCTGTAGACAGGGATGTTAACGTTTAAATTTTTCAGAAAAACGATCGTTTCGTTATGAAAACGGCGACGAAAAATCGAAAACGAAGCGATCGTTTTTAAAAACGATAGCTTTTTAAAAAAGTTCGTTTTTTAAAAATGGTCGTTTTTAAAACGATCGTTTTTCAAAACACTCGTTTTTATAAACGATCGGTTTTCAAAACGATCGTTTTTATAAAATTCGTCGTTTCGTTAACGATCGTTAACGACGACCCTTCGTTAACAATCGTTAACGACGGAGATCGTTAACGACAACCCTTCGTTAAAGATCGTTAACGAAGAGAGGAAACCGACCTGAAGGACATCTGTACTTATCATTGAGTAGTTTTTAAGAAAATATTAAGGAGTTTTAACTCCCCCACAACTGTTAAACTTCATGTAAGACGACATTCAATAAAGTTGCATGTAATTTTTTTTCCAAAAACGACCATTTTGATAGAGTTCGTCGTTTCGTTAACGATCGTTAGCGACGACCCTTCGTTAACGATCGTTAACATAATTTTCAATAAAAATTTTTTTCAAAAAGGATCATTTTTTCAAAAACGATCATTTTTTAAAAAACAATCGTATAAAAAACGGTCGCAAATCGTTTTAATAAAAACGACCGTTTTCAAAAACGATCGCTATTCGTTTTCTAAAAGTTCAAAACGAGTGGGTCGTTTTTAAAAACGATCGTTTTTTTCCGAAAACGAAACGATCGTTTTTGAAAACGAAACAAAAAACGATCGTTTAACGATCGTTTTCAAAAACGATTAACAACCCTACCTGTAGACGTTAGTATTATTCTACGGTCTACCTGTATACCTGTATTCGTTAGTATTATTCTACGGTCTACCTGTATACGTTAGTATTATTCTGCGTCTACCTGTCTACGTTAGTATTATTCTGTGGTCTACCTGTAGATGTTAGTATTATTCTACGGTCTACCTGTATACGTTAATATTATTCTACGGTCTACCTGTAGACGTTAGTATTATTCTACGGTCTACCTGTATACGTTAGTATTATTCTACGGTCTACTTGTCTACATTAGTATTATTCTGTGATCTACCTGTATACGTTAGTATTATTCTGTGGTCTACCTGTAGCCGTTAGTATTATTCTACGGTCTACCTTTATACCTCAGTATTATTCTGTGGTCTACCTGTATACGTTAGTATTGAATGCAGCTCCATACTGATCCCTATCCGTAGATTCACGTTTAGCTGGGAAAAGCTGAACTATCCATTTTCTGTCATCTGCCAGTAGATCCTACATTTACCAATATTAAACCAGAAGAAAACCTTTAATCTAATATGACAAAACCTTAGTTCACCACCCTTACCTCATCTTGCACATATTTCACAACATAGCAACGAGAATTTTAGACAAACTGGACAAATAAGAAGGTTTTGAAATGATAAATAGATAGATATGTAGATTTAGGGAAGACATTATAAATACTAGGTTTGGGAAGGATCGGCAGATTATAGATACTAAGGCCAGTGCGTTTGGTAGACACAGAGATATATAAAACATTGGTAGACTTGTAGCTTCCTATATCCTAGGTAGCTTACTATATCCTAGTTAGCTTACTATATCCTAGGTAGCTTACTATATCCTAGGTAGCTTCCTATATCCTAGGTAGCTTACTATATCCTAGGTAGCTTACTATATCCTAGGTAGCTTACTATATCCTAGGTAGCTTACTATATCCTAGGTAGCTTACTATATCCTAGGTAGCTTCCTTTATCCTATAGGTAGCTTACTATATCCTAGGTAGCTTCCTATATCCTAGGTAGCTTACTATATCCTATGTAGCTTACTATATCCTAGGTAGCTTACTATATTATAGGTAGCTTACCTATATCCTAGGTAGCTTACTATATCCTAGGTAGCTTACTATATCCTAGGTAGCTTACTATATCCTAGGTAGCTTACTATATCCTAGGTAGCTTACTATATCCTAGGTAGCTTACTATATCCTAGGTAGCTTCCTATATCCTATGTAGCTTACTATATCCTAGGTAGCTTTCTATATCCTTGGTAGCTTCCTATATATCCTTGGTAGCTTACTATATCCTAGGTAGCTTCCTATATCCTAGGTAGCTTACTATATCCTAGGTAGCTTACTATATCCTAGGTAGCTTACTATATAGCTTACTATATCCTAGGTAGCTTACTATATCCTAGGTAGCTTACTATATCCTAGGTAGCTTACGATATCCTAGGTAGCTTCGCAAATAAGGGAAATTACTTAACTTTGGAAACATGAATGGGAAAGTGGGTATTTATGGGAAAGATTCATAGGGATATATGCCGAAAGGGAATAGAATGGGAAGATGCATAGAAAATTACAAAAAAATTGGAAGATGAAAATGTGAAAATTTGTATTATGGGAAATATGCATGGACACATAAGTATTTGTTGGAAAGATATCTAGAAAGGTAGAGTTGGGAAAGACTTATATAGTTGGGAAAGATGTATAGTAAAGTTCTTGCATTGTTTTGTTTTGGTGTTCTTATTTTGTTCTTGTGTTGTTGTGTTTTGGTGCTGTTATTGTATTCTTGTGTTGTTTTGTTTTTGTGCTGTTATGTTGTTTTTTTCTTGTGTTTTGTGTTTTTTTTGTGCTTTTGTGTTGTTGTGTTGTTTTGTTGTTGTGTTTTTGTGCTGTTGTGTTGTTGTGTTGTTGTATTGTTATATGGTTTACTGCAGAATATTCAATATTTCTGTGTCACACCACAGCAGTGTGTAAATTTTCCAATATTTGAGTTTAAACTTGCATCTGTAGGATCTGCAGTAAAAGCATAAAGAAAAAGTTTATATTTGTCCTTCTTTAATCAAATCTGGTACTTGCTAATCAAAAATTACAAGCCCCTCCCATGCAAAAGGTGAAAAAGGTTTAGCCTCCCCCCCCCCTACCCCTACTGGACAAATTCTCGTTCACACCCAACCTGCCCTGAAGCCGGAAAAAGAATTCTTTTTGACGTCACACTCAACCTTAAAAACAACAACGAAAAGGGCAAAATTTTGTAGCGGCCATATGACGTAAAGTCTAAAGTCCCAAATTGTGAAGCGGCCATATACCGTATACTCTAAAGTCCCAAATTGTGAAGCGGCCATATTCTGTAAAGTCTAAAGTTCCAAATTGTGAAGCGGCCATATACCGTAAAGTCTAAAGTTCCAAATTGTGAAACTACCATATACCGTAAAGTCTAAAGTCACAAATTGTGAAGCGGCCATATACCGTAAAGTCTAGCTATAGTCCCTTTATGAAGATTTAATGAATTTAAGGTCGCATTTAAGGATAATTCATGTACAATGTTTAATACCTTGGTAACATAATTTTATAATTCATGTATACCTTACTCCTGTATCTGATTTGAACATTAGAAAGAGTACTAAAGGATTTAACGGTGAAAACGAGCTCATAGCTTGTAGCGAAGAGAGACTCCGGGGTGCTGTTGATGGTGGGAGGCTCAGGTCGACCAGTTAGCTCAATATCCTTCTCAGTGATTCCTTAAAAATGAATTAAATGCCGTGGTCAGCATATATATCAATACCATATCGTTTACTGTAATGAGTTTGTTTTAAAACTTAATAACTGAAAAAATCTCAAAAACTGAAAAGGGTCAACTCAGACTAAAACATATTTTTAAAAAAAATGTGGAACTAACATCTACTTTATTTACTCTATAAAGTTTGGTCCAAATCATCAACACAAAATTTTAAAATAATGATGTAATATAGAGGCTGACATATATTTAAATAAAATGCTACGTAATAAAGAGTGGTCGGTGCATAGATTAATTAAAATAACAGATAGAACACTAGATCTCGTTTTTTCAAAATTTGGATGAAACTCGTGCGCAATAAACCTGAGGCAGAAGCCCAGAGGAGTTTCGCGCGGTCGGCATAGAACAGACTCTCTCTATATTGGAATATTTTACCATTTATGTAACCGACACTGTATTAATATTGCAGACCAGCTGTATTAGATACATCTTATCGTAGAAAGTTCATAACATCACCATATTGTTGTGTATTTTATCAAATTTTCTAACCTAACTCATTGTTGGCCTCACAAGTAAAGTTTGAAGTAAGATCAAGTTTAGTGACGGAGCGAAGACGAAGGAAATGCCGCGAACCCTCACTACTCATCAAGTGGTTTTCATCCGGGGTTAGAATCTCAGCTGGCCGATCAACTTAACAAGTATTTTCAGATTTATTATTCCAGGATTTAACCAGAGTTGGCAACTTTTCAAATTTAGATGGGGCCTAGCTAAAAAGCACGATTTTATTTATTAAAACATTGCTGGAGTTCAAAAGCATGCTTTGAGAGTTAAAAATGTTGACCTCAGATATTATCTAAAATTCCATTTTAAGTGACATAATTTTGCCATTAAAAACTGTAATTCTTGTTAAGGTGAACATTATCTTTATTTTTTTACCTGTTCTTCTGTACCAGTTGAGAACAGGTTGGGGATATCCATCAATTGTACATTCAAATTCAACCTTCACGCCGATTTATTTAACTTAAGAAACTAATCGTTTCAGAGCTGAACACTTTAGAATAGGATACCTTCAATACAAATCACCAAATCTGAAAATCCGCTTTGGACACTTTTGATTTCTGCTTTATCCGCTATTTTTTCCTCTTTTTGGATATCCCAACTAGATTCCAGATAAAAACCAAAGACTAAAATAATTTTTCAGATTAAGAAAAAGCGCAGATCAAGGATTAATCTCTAAAGTTTTCTGCCCAGCATAAATTTTTTCTTTCTTCAAAAAAATACCCGCCTTACTCCCTTCTTTCTCTGTTTTGACCCCTGAGTATTAATTTACATATCTGTATTGCCCCTTGCTTCTAAGTAAAATAAACCTCCACCCTCTATCCTGTATTGCCCCTGACTACAGTATAATATTTTTCCTTCCCCCCCCCCCCATGCATCTCTGTTGCCCCTGCATCACCCTATCCCTAAATTAACCCTGACTGCGGAATGAAAATCCCCCCCCCCCCTATATATCTATATAACCCCTAACTGCTATGTAATTTGCCCCCCTTGTATCTCTATATATATAACACCTAACTGCGAAGTAAGATGCCCCCTTTCAACTCTATATAACCCCTAACTGCTAAATAAGATGCCCCCCTTGTATCTCTGTATAACCCCTGACTACAGACTAAGTAAGATGATATGCTATGTTAAAGTACTGAGCCCTGTAAAGTGAGGATCCCTAATTAAAGTTTTAAATCCTTCCTTAGCTCCAACTCCTGAGTATATCCTAGACTGGAGAGGTTGAACTCGAGGTAGATAGTTGATATGTATATATATAGATATATAATCAGTATCTACACTGTTAGTTGCTTCACACATATATTCTCCTTTATCACGGGGGGAAACCTTAACAAGCGTTAACTAACAAATAAACAATTCCTTCACAATGCTAAAGGGACTGTAGGCGTAATTTCATGGGACTCTCCATGCAAAAATAGCAAGACCCGATTCACAACAAGGCCCTTGAAACCTTTTACATTTATTAAGGTTGACAGACTTATTCTCATAAATCTACGACACGTTGAACACTTTGTTCGCGAGCTGTTTTAAATTTAAAAATATGAATATGTACTTTTACAAATTGAAAGAGAAACAAATATTTTCTTTCTATTGTTTGGAAACCGTTTTTATGCAAAATATTCGATAAGGTCAAGGAATACAAGTTACTCACCAGCCGAGTTAATTTCAGACTGTACGTGGTTTAATTTACTTTTACTGAAGGATCAGAGGTGCGTGATTGTGTAACTTAAAATTACGCTTACAGACCCTTTAAGGAACAGTTGAATTTTCTTCCTTTTCGAACATCTTAACTTAAACATGATTTTTATTTTTTTACCAAATCTTGGTTGTTTCAATATAAATCTTTTGTTGTGAAAATAGATTAAAGAAAAACTTAAGAAAACAATTTAAGCAAACTCAAACTTGACCCCTTTGTGAACAAAAACTATAAATTGTTAAGTCGTTTACGAGTAAAAAGGTTTTTAGACCTTGAAACGTGTTCTCCCCTCTGAGAGGGAGGTATTTCTGAAAATTATCTGCTCCTCCCGAAACCTTGAAACGTGTTCTCCCCTCTGAGAGGAAGGTATTTCTGAAAAGTATCTGCTCCTCCCGAAACCTTGAAACGTGTTCTCCCCTCTGAGAGGGCTAGGTATTTCTGAAAATTATCTGCTCCTCCCGAAACCTTGAAACGTGTTCTCCCCTCTGAGAGGGAGGTATTTCTGAAAATTATGTGCTCCTCCCGAAACCTTGAAATAATACCTTAAACAGTGCTAAATATCTTGGATCGTTCTGAGTATGAAGTTCATGCAAGAGACCTCGTTCTTGCTTCTTCCACTTTATAACAGGCCTGAATATCATTCAAATTCAGAATACGGAAGTCTTGTAATGAAAATCAAATAAACCTGTAAAGGGACTGGAAAGGAAAAATGAAAGGGGGAATAGACTGAAAGCTAATCCCTTTATTTCTAAAATTATTATTTTATAACTTTATTTTTATTTTTAATAGATATAATTGATAATATTATTTACAAGTGCGTATTACGTCACCAGAACTCCCATCAATGGTAGTGCAGTATGGTGGTCACGTGTCTCTGTCTGTATCACGTGACCAGTATACTGCACTCTCATTAGTGTGAGTTCTTGTGAAGTAATATGGACTTATAAATAATATTATCAATTTTATCTAATAAAAATAGAAATATAAATTTTGAAATAATAATTGGAGAAGACCTAAGTTACTTTTACTAATTCATTTATTAAAATATTTAACTCGAACATTCTTAAAGTTCAAAACTCTATTTTTTATTTTTTTTTCTACCGAAAATGATATCTTCAAGTAACTTTGAGAAAAATAACATTGTGATTTCTTTCAAATATTTTGTTTTCAATTGTCAGTTACACATATATGTACATGTAACATAAACATGATATATTTTAACTGAAAGTCTATTATGCAAGATAAAAATTGAAAGTTCAGAAAACTTTTAATGAAATTTATTTCCTCAAACATATATACGATTTAATTTCATAACTTTTGTTATTTATTCTGTTTCTACAGACCTTGTTAAAAACTAACCTGGGATCTACTTCTATTGTCCAGACTTCCCGGATATCATCTCCCTGGTTTAAAGCTTACCTGGGATCTCCGTCTGCTGCACAGACTTCCCAGATATCTTCTCCCTGGTTTTAAACTAACCTGGGATCTCCGTCTTCTGTACAGGCTACCCGGATATCTTCTTCCTGGTTTGAAATTAACCTGGCATCTTCGTCTACTGTAAAGGCTACCCGGATATCTTCTCCCTGGTATAAAACTAACCTAGAATCTCTTTTAACTATACACGCTACCTGGATATCTTCTCCGTGGTTTAAAACTAACCTGGGATCTCCTTCTACTATTCTGGCTACCCGGATATCTTCTCCCTGGTTGAAAACTAAGCTGGGATCTCCATCTACTGTACAGGCTACCCGGATATCTTCTCGCTGGTTTAAAACTAATCTGGTATATCCGTATACTGTCCAGGCATCCTGGATATCTTCTTCCTGGTTTAAAACTAAGCTGGGATCTTAGTCTATTGTACAGGATACTTGGATATCTTTTCCTTGGTATAAAACTAACCTAGAATCTCTTTTGACTAAACACGCTTCCTGGATATCTTCTCCGGGCCGTGGTTTGAAACTAACATGGGATCTCCTTCTACTGTTCAGACTACCCGTATATCTTCTCCCTGGTTGAAAACTAACCTGGGATCTCCGTCTGCTTTAAAGGCTACATGGATATCTTCTTCCTTGTTTAAAACTAACCTGGGATCTCCATCTGCTGTACAGGCTACCCGGATATCTTCTCCCTGGTTTGAAACTAACCTGGGATCTCCGTCTGCTGTACAGGCTACCCGGATATCTTCTCCCTGGTTAGCGAATATATTTGCTCCAGGATGAGGGTGGGATATAGTTGGTGGCTGGAGAACTCTGAACAGATTAGGATTGAAGACTCCGTGGCATTAGAAAGAGAAATAAAATTATACAAATCCATACTGTAACCCATTTATTGTATTTCAGATTCTCCTAGAACAGACTAGTGCAGAGAAACTTTATATTATCTACGATCATAGGACATAAATTATACTCAAGATTCAAAGCCTTTGAAACCCTAGGATTTTGAAAATTCTCAATGATATTTTATGACACAGGATTTAATTAATCTTCTTGATGGTGTATGCAGTGTATTTATAAAGATATTCAATGTGATAAGAAATAAGGAGGGATATAATCCAACCTGAGAAAATGAGTTATATCACGTGGCTGGCCCTGCCACTCTATCTCACATGTATAGTTCCCTAAAAAATTATGGTATTTTACATAAACTAGGTACTTTCATATTTTCAGTGGCCACATTATTTTTCATTCTTATTTCGACTCAAACACTTAAACACTACTTTATTATCCCGGCAATGTCTCCATATGATTAATTGTCCATGAAAAGGGAAATTTGTTTATTTTCAGGTTTTTAAAGGAAGATTTTGAAGTGGCTAAATGGAATATAAAAATTCCCATATGTACTTTGGCAATGGGTTAAGAACTTGAGATTTTACAATTTGAGATTGAATTACGATTTTCATTTGTGCTTACTTTGTTACAAAGGAATTGAGTCTTTGCCACAAACTCTGATGTTCTTAAACCTATATCTTTGTAACACAGTATTTTAGACCTTAGATATTTCAAACTATGAATTCTATGAGATCAAATAATCAAAGTTTGAAATCTCAATAGTGTACACCATCGGGTTGCAAAAATATAGAGATTAGAAAATTGAGTTTGTGGCAAAGACTCAATTCCTTAACCTAAAAAAGATTTCAAAATCACTAAATAAGTTATAATTCCGCCTCAATCTCAAAATAACCTGCTTTAACCCTTGATAAAGTACATAAATAATTAATATTTGTTTTTTAAAAATGAAGATTTAAATGTTTGATGTATTTAGTATTTGTATAACTAGTATATTCAAATTGCTTTATTAATTGTATGCAGTGGACCTGGTCCTTGAATTAGCGGAAGTACGGAATTGAAGAAAAGCTTATTTAACATCATTCATTGTACAAAATGAACCCTGTGAGCATGTGTAGCAAATCCAATTTCAATCCAAATGATCAATTTTTATGTTATGTTAAAGATCCAAAATAGCTACTTTAATCTAAAAGATTATTTGATAAAAATGTAAGATGGCTACTTGTAGTATTCAAGATGGCTACTTGTAGTATCCAAGATGGCTACTTGTAGTATCCAAGATGGCTACTTGTAGTATCCAAGATGGCTACTTGAATCTAGAAGAACAATTGTAGTATCCAAGATGGCTAATTTAATTTAGAAAATTCAACTAATAAAAGACAAAGCTTGAATCCAGAAGATGAGCTGCTAATAATCTAAGATGGCTATACCTGCATCTAGAAGCTGGAGATTTTGTATTTCTAAATTGTTTGGTGAGAAGTTGGTCTCTACCAGGTTCATTCGAGCATCCTTCCTCACCTTAATATAACAAAATGCTTTCTTCAAAAGAAAATTACATTACTTACATTAAAAAGTAGTTAAATATATTTTTATCACTTTTTACACTAACAGCTGCATTATATCATTTCTTTACATAGTACTTCTTCATAGTAATTATGCGCCAGTTTGAATTGTCAAAATCAAGAATTAGTTGACAGGAGTATTAATGGAAAGGAATTGAGTCTTTGCCACAAACTATTCATCCCTATTTCTGCGCAACCTTAACGGATAAACCTTTGATATTTCTATTTTCTCTAAAAGAATTCATAGTTTGAAATATCTATTGTTGTTGTTAAGATAAAGGGTTTTGAAAATCAGAGTTTGTGGTGAAGACTCAATTACTTTCCTTCTTGAAAAGTTCAAAGATTTATCATCAATATTTTGTTTTCATTTTTAAAATCAAAATTGTTTTGAAATTTTGAATATTCGAAATTTACAATTGGGCTGTTTTATCAAAATCATTATTTATCCTGGTGGTTTTAAAAACATAATAATTCTGTAGGAGACTTTCTGAGAATTGGGTCTAAGTTATGAAAGCATATTCTCTGTATGACTGAATCCAATAAATGTGCTGATATGAAAGGATAAGGGACAGAATGAGAAATTGAGTTGCTAAAGAATAAAGGATTTGAATAGTTATTGTTCCTGAGTTCGAACCTCAGGATATTGAAGGTTCCGACTCCGTACTAAGGATTGATAGTAGCAGCAAGATTCAACCCTGCTTCATTTATCATTTCTAGCTTTTCTATAGAACATTGATATTGGAAAGAAGAGAGTGTACATAGGGCTGGGCGTCGTAATTTAAAAAATATTTTTTGAAAAAAAACCCCATTAACCCTAAAAATGTATGGGGATGTTGATAATATTTACGGTTATATACCAAAGAACTAAATAAAATACAATTTCTTTACTTAAGTTGGTAAAAAAAGTAATTAAAAACTAAATAAAAGGCGCTTTGGTTCAAGGTGGGAGGAAGAATGACTACCTTGTCAGCTCCTGCTGATATAACTCTCTCCCCCCGCCTCCAAACTATAGTATTAATACCTTGACAGCTCCTGCTGATTTAACTCTCTCCCCCTGCCTCCAGACTATAGTATTAATACCTTGACAGCTCCTGCTGATATAACTATCTCCCCCTGTCTCCAGACTAATGTATTAATACCTTGACAGCTCCTGCTGATATAACTATCTCCCCTGCCTCCAGACTATAGTATTAATACCTTGACAGCTCCTGCTGATATAACTCTCTCCTCCTGCCTCCAGACTATGGTATTAATACCTTGACAGCTCCTGCTAATATAACTCCCTCCTCCTGCTTCCAGACTATGGTATTAATACCTTGACAGCTTCTGCTGATATAACTCTCTCCCCCTGCCTCCAGATTATAGTATTAACACCTTGACAGCTCCTGTTGATATAACTCTCTCCCCCTGCCTCCAGACTATAGTATTAATACCTTGACAGCTCCTGCTAATATAACTCTCTCCCCCTGTACCAGGCTATAGTATTAATACCTTGACAACTCCTGCTGATATAACTCTCTCCCCCTGTACCAGACTATAGTATTAATACCTTGACAACTCCTGCTGATATAACTCTCTCCCCCTGCCTCCAAACTATGGTATTGTTACCTTGACAACTCCTGCTAATATAACTCTCTCCCCCTGCCTCCAGACTATAGTATTAATACCTTGACAGCTCCTGCGGATATAACTCTCTCCCCCTGCCTCCAGACTATGGTATTGTCTCCCAGATTCTCCACTTCACACTCCAGAATCACACTCGTCCCCTTCATCAAAATAAATCTTTAATCCTGATAATCCTGACTATATCCAACCCCTAATTAGACCCCCCCCCCTTTAGCGACGCATACGCCAAACCTGGAATGTAGAAAAAATTAAGTCCATCCAAAAAAAATCCCGCAAAGTCCACCCTCTTGCTAGATAGAGTCAGATCTAAAAAACAAAAAGCATTTCTCCAAGATACGAATAAACTCAGTTTTACTGTGGCTTGAGTGTAAAACAATTCAAGACAATCCAAATTTATGTTTTTTTTTAACATTTATAAAATAATTGCTACCTTTGGTCGCTCAAAGACCCGGCCACTAGTTCGGAAAACAGGTTCCATGGTTCTAGGATCAGGGTATAGACCTAAACAGAAATAGGTTCTAGGATCAAGGTATAGACCTTAACAGTGATAGGTTTAAGAATCATGGTATAGACCTAAGCAGAAATAGATTCAAGGATCAAGGTATAGACCTAAACAGAGAGAGGTTCTAGGTTCATAATATAGACCTAAAACAGATATATGGTTCTAGGATCAAGGTATACACATACACCTCTATACAGATCAAGGTTTAGGGATCAGGATATAGACCTCTTCAGAGATAGGTTCTAGGATCAAGGTATAGACCTAAACAGAGATAGGTTCTAGGATCAAGGTATAGACCTAAACAGAGATGGGTTCTAGGATCAAGGTATAGACCTAAACAGTGATAGGTTCTAGGATCAGGGTATAGACCTAAACAGTGATAGGTTCTAGGATCAAGGTATAGACCTAAACAGTGATAGGTTTATAGGATCAACGAATAGACCTAAACAGAAGTAGATTCATGGAACAGGATCAGGGTACACTATTTAATAGAGTTAGGAACAGGGTACACTATTCAATAGAATTATGAACAGGGTACACTATTTAATAGAATCAGGATCAGGGTACACTATTTAATAGAGTTAGGATCAGGGTACACTATTCCATAGAGTTAGGAAGAGGGTACACTATTAAATAGAGTTAGAATCAGAGTACATTATTCGATAGAGTTAGGATCAGGGTACACTATTTAATAGAGTTAGAATCAGCGTACACTATTTAATAGAGTTAGGATCAGGGTACATAATTTAATAGAATTAGGAATATTGTACACTATTTAATAGAGTTAGGATCAGGGTACACTATTTAATAGAGTTAGGAATAGGGTACACTATTCAATAGAGTTAGGAATAGGGTACACTATTTAATAGAGTTAGGAATAGGGTACACTATTTAATAGAATTAGGAATAGTGTACACTATTCAATAGAGTTAGGAATAGGGTACACTATTTAATAGAATTAGGAATCTATTAGAGTTAGGGCTGTATAAGTCTAAAACAGAGTTTGATGAGAGAATAATCTTGAACAGATTTAGAATAAAAGTACAATTATAAAAATAGTTTCTAAACACAGAACAGAATTAGGAACAGAGTAAAGTTCTAAATAAAATTAGGATCGGTGTAAGCCTAAATCAGAATTAGTCCGGGGCCCACTCTAAAACAGAACTATCATGGCTAGGAACAAACTAAAACAAAGTTAGGATATTGGAAAAAGAATTAAAATCCCATAGTTATACTCCATTCCCTTCCAAAGAAAATGTTCATTTAAAATCCTTCTCCTCCCCCCTCTCTCATCTACCCGGCCTTCTCCTCCCTCCTATTTTCTTCCTATTTTCATCTCTTTATCAACTCTCTCTTCCTTAATTTGTCCCGTAGTGCACTTAAATACTCTGTAATGTTTAAACTTCTCCATAACTTCTCATTCTTTTCTTAACCAGTTAGGGGTTAGTTCATTTTTCCTCTATTTACAATACTCTGTACAGTAGTTACAGTCTACAGAATTCTTTAAGGTTTCACAGTTTCTTACTTTAAATTCCATTTATCCTTAGTTCTATTGGTCCTAAGTTTTTTAATTCTTCTAATACTTATTTAATATCTTTGATTCGATTATTTTTTTTATCTTCTATATAATAAAGCTCTTCGCCCATATATTTGTATATTTGTTTATATATAGATATCCTGTAGCGATAGCTCGCCAAACGGCAGGCCACCAAATTGGCTGAAATTTTTTGAGAGAACCCAGGAATTTTTTTTCAAAATTCAAATTTTTTTCCTACAATATTCAATTTTTAATAAGATTCTACGGTTAAAGCCGGGCACTTCTGTTAGTATTCAATATAAAGGTTGGATCTAGTTTTAACATTTGAGTAAGACTTAAAGAAATAGAATTAGTGTTTAATAAGGTTTATGTTTATTAAAGGGTTTAGCACTAGTTTTAGTTAAGGTTTATGTTCATTTTAGGGTTTAAAGTAAGTTTGAATTAAGGTCTTTAATCATTTAAAGGGTTAGAATTAGTTTTAATTTAGATTTTGGCCCTTTAAAAGGTTTAGACACATCAAAATAATTTTATTTAAGGTTTAAATGTATTTAAAGATTCAGAAATATTTAAAGGTTCAGAATTCAGAATTTATTGAAAGGTTCGGGAATCAGAATTAGATTCATATTTATTTAAAGATTCAGAATTAGTCTTATTTAAGGTTTATATTTATTTAAAACTACAGACTCAGGTTTATTTAAGGTTTAAAGATACAGACTTAGTTTTACATAAGGTTTACATCTCTATTTAAAGATTCAGAGTTATTTTTTTAAGGTCTATATCTCTATTTAAAGATTTAGAAAAGGTTTTATTTAAGGTTATAATTTATTAAAAGGTTCAGAATTATTTTTATTTCAGGTTTGAATTTATTTAAAGGTTCAGAATACATTTGTGTGTACTATGTGCTGTGTAGGATTCTGTATATGTTTAGAACTATGAGAAGAGGTTTACAATGATATATAATTTATATAACGACATAGTTCAAGAAGAAAGGATACTACAATCCTTCTGTGTATATAATACAGTACTGTAGAGATACGTAGAGATACTCTGAGCCAAAACTTAAGACAGTGTATCTTAATGAAACCCAGTATCGTAAACCCAGTTTATAAATGTAAGGTTGGCAACGTTTAAGAAACCATCTGTTTGTATGGGTATGGTCGTCTATATCCTCTTTTTATTCACTTTTTCTTAAATCAAAATCTACACAAAGGGGTTCTTTAAACTTATTTAAATTTCAGGCTCGGAGAATGGATGAAACAATTATCATTACTATTTTTAAGAGAAGATTTAAACCTTTAACTTAATACCTCCATTTAAGGTTCGATCTAACCTATGTGAGTAGAGTTTGATAAAAAAATAAAAACTAAAATTGAAACGCATTGGAATGGATCTTATTTTTATCTGTTTAAGATTTAAATATTAAATTCATTTAACCAAGAAGGTTTTGCAACTATAACTCGACTCCAACTAAAAGTTCCAGCCTCTTATGATATAATAAATCATGATTGAATTCGATTTATTCTATTGAAAAGATATAGAATATGCTTTGAAGTATAAACTTTATCTTCAGATTAAATATCAGACTTTAGAATTATGAAGAAAATTATATGATCGGTCTGCTAAGAATTGCATTTACTGGAAAACGATTAAGCAATATCATTTTTCCGCTTTTCAATTAAAATATGAACTGCTGAGTTTGAAACTTGAATCATGAATTTAAATACGAGAGCTAAATAATAAAAATAAAGATAATTTTCCAATTTGTTTATCAGCATGAAGAAACTTTTTATGCCATAACGTTAGGTTAAGAAAATGCATACAATGCTAGAAAAACATTGTTTACGTTAAAGTATTATATTTGGCGTAAATTAAGTAGAAATATATAATCTAATAATTTGTTTATTTGTTTTTGTGTGTGTACAGTACAACATGTTGTATCCCCCCCTGGTTCTGTATAATATTAGATATTGTCAATTTATTTTTATCTTATTTTCATCTTTTTATTCTCGGTCCAGTTCTCTCTTTCAAGATGGAGGGAAGTTAGATTAGATCCATTGATTTATTCTTCTACAAGTTTTCAGACTTAGGTCAGACTTATCATCGAATTGTTTGCAGTTAACAAAAAAGGCGTAAATATGATGCAATGAGATAGGAGGGAGAGGGGAGGGGGGTTTGTTGAAAGGTTTTATGTTGATGTTGATGATCAAACTAGATTTTCTAAAGACCCAATGATTTGAAAAGACCGTATTTTATACAAAGATATAATGACAAAAAAGACCTGATAACAAGAACGTGACAACTTGCGTGATTTATCTCACAAATATCGTTTTTCTCTTAACAATTAATTCAATTCTATCATTTTATTCTATAATGACACCAAAAAAAAGTGTTAAAAAACATTATCCATTTTCTTAACTTTGTGTTTGTGCAAATATGATTTTTTTTATAAATATAAATATATAAAAATAAAAATTTTAGAGAAATTTCAGTGTTAGACTGCACATCTCACAAGCTTATTTTATTCCTTTAGTGCACTTACTTGATCCCAGAGGTTTAAAGAGACATTTCCCCAAGATGATGAAGAAAACAACTCTACTCATGATATTCTACAATTCAATATATTCTGCAGATTGTCCCATTATATTATTCAGTTCCAAGTCATCAAAGGACCAAACTTAACGAATAATGAGAAATAGTTGAAATATTAAAAGTTTAACCACGTCTCTGAACTTGAATCGACTCAACTCAATAGAAGTGGTTCAACTTATTCTACAAAGTGGAACTGCTTCTTATTATTTATAAAATTTGGCACCTGTAGACATCTTAGATTTAAAAGAAACACTAATGCAGTACAGATTGTTTACAAATTAAACTAGCAGCATACGTCAGAGTAAAATGTCTGTCTAGAAACGTGTATTGTTCAAATATATTTTATTTAAAATTTTTGTCCAGAAATAGTTTCCAATTTAATAAATGGATGCTTCTAATACATTTTCTTTTTTACAGTGTGTACACATGAACACTTCTTTACAGTGTGTACACATGAACACTTATTTACAGTGTGTACACATGAACACTTCTTTACAGTGTGTACACATGAACACTTCTTCTTAAATAATTTCATAAAAATAATGCTGTTTTTCTGTTATGCATGTTTTTATGTCCGTCACAAATGCTAGTCTGAGTCTAACCAAGATATATTGTCTGTAAGCAAGGTTATCTTGTCTGTGGGGAAGTTATCTTGTCTGTGACCAAGGTTATCTTGTCCGTAAGCAAAGTATCTTGTCTGTAAGCAATATGTTTTTTTCTGTAAGCAAGGGTATCTTGTCAGAAGCAGGGTTATCTTGTCTGTAAGCAGGGTTATCTTGTCTGTGACCAAGGTTATCTTGTCTGTAAGCAAGGTTATCTTGTCTGTAGGCAAGATTATCTTGTCTGTAAGCAAGGTTATCTTGTCTGTAAGCAAGGTTATCTTGTCTGTAAGCAAGGTATCTTGTCTGTAAGAAAGGTTATCTTGTCTGTAAGCAAGGTTATCTTGTCTGTAAGCAAGGTATCTTGTCTGTAAGCAAGGCATCTTGTCTGTAAGCAAGGTATCTTGTCTGTAAGCAAGGTATCTTATCTGTGACCAAGGTTATCTTGTCTGTAAGCAAGGTATCTTGTCTGTAGGCAAGATTATCTTGTCTGCAAGCAAGGTTATCTTGTCTGAAAGCAAGGTTATCTTGTCTGTAAGTAAGGTATCTTGTCTGTAAGCAAAGTGTCTTTTCTGTAAGCAAAGTTATCTTGTCTGTAGGCAAGATTATCTTGTCTGTAAGCAAGGTATCTTATCTGTAAGCAAGGTTATCTTGTCTGTAGGCAAGATTATCTTGTCTGTAAGCAAGGTATCTTGTCTGTAAGCAAGGTATCTTGTCTGTAAGCAAGGTATCTTGTCTGTAAGCAAAGTGTCTTGTCTGTAAGCAAGGTATCTTGTCTGTAAACAAGGTATCTTGTCTGTAAGCAAGGTATCTTGTCTGTGACCAAGGTTATCTTGTCTGCAAGCAAGGTTATTTTGTCTTCCAGAAAAGTGATCTCGTTGAAAATTTCCGCACGGAACATTGAAATAACATGATGAACTTTCAAATTGCATAGCGAACCTTAAATTTTTTTTTTTGATTTTGCACAATAAGAATAAATTCAAATATTCTGAAATAAAAAAAAAAGAAATGAGAAGATAATTCCAGAAATATCCTAAGAAATCCTGTTTGTCGAATATCTAAAGCAACAAAAACAGGTTCGTTCACATTTTCATAAAAGAACTTTTCACAGAGCAGAATTGAGTCGAAATCAAATGGATATAAGCAAAAAATAAGCGTTAGAGAAAAAGGTCACGTGGAGTTAGTGGAATGATTCTAAAAGTGTTATGGATAAAGTGCGTATGAAAATGGTCTAAATGGTTCCAACCAAATAAAAATGGTTCAAGTGTTTTTTTTATTTTTTAAAAAATAATTCGACGATTTAAGAACGTTGTTGATTTTAGAAGAATTCAAATGATCTAAAAATGCAAATTGTTTTTAAAGAATGCCAATAATTTAAACGCAAATCTACCATGAAGCTAATAATTCTGCCTTTATTATGTAATAAATTGGTTCAGAAGCTTGTAATTGTTGCAATAAGATCATCATGACATCAATCTATATAAGCTGATAGAACAATATATATAAGGTTTGGTTAATAGCCAGCTCCTCTGGTTCTCTCTCTCCGGTAACTCCGAGCACTCAGAGTAAACTAAACTTCGGAGAATTGTTTCTCTCCGAACCCCCGATACCATCCTCTCTCCAACCATCCGTTCTCATCCGGGGTTTCAAGGCCTATTTCCGGTTTAACGGATAGTTTCCGGTCTTTAGAGATTTTAATAGTTAGAAGAAAGATATCGTAAGGATAAAATTAACCCTTTTTCTCATAAACAAACTACATTTTCACACTCTAGAGATTTTTCTTTAATATCAGCTGTATAAATAACAAAATAAATTTAGTCCAAATAATTCTAATTATAAAGAACAAAACCAGAAACAAGAAAATAATGGAGTAATTCTTTATAAAAGACAGTGTTAGAAATAATACATTAAAGCTAAAGGATTCTTTATCGGAGTGTCAGAACAGAAAAGCACAAGTTAACTAATTCTTTATTAGAGGTTAATTTCGGAAAAGAATAAGGTTAACTAAATCTTTATTCAACAGTGGCATAGTACCAGAGTACCAGAAATGAAAACCAAGTTAACTGATGAATCTTTATTCAACAGTGGTATCAGAAACCAGAATATCATGTTATTTGAATCTTTATTGAACAGTGGTATCAGAAACCAGAATATCTAATACCAGAATAGTTAACTGAATCTATATTGCACAGAGATATCAGAAACATGAATACCAAGTTAACTGAATCTACATTGAACAGTGATATCAGAAACATGAATATCAAGTCAACTGATGAATCTATATTGAACAGTGATATCAGAAACATAAATATCAAGTCAACTGATGAATCTGTATTGAACAGTGACATTAGAAACATGAATATCAAGTCAACTGATGAATCTTTATAGAACTGTGCATGGTTATGATAAGAATTTGTCCGATATTGGAATTTCAGCTCCAAATAATATTAGTTTGGTTCTGTAGATTCTAAATATAAAAAAGAACTGTTGACTGTCACCATCCCCAACCCTCACAAATAACCAAATGATTAATTTTATTGAATTATAGTTTACATGAATAAATGACAAGGAAGTATGTGTTAGAGAAACGGCGCGGCGCGGTATTGACTTTGGACTGAAAAAAAGTATTTGCTTTACTTTATTTTAAACAAACGTCGAAATATTTGGAAGTAAATCCGCCAATAAAAAAAATTCCAAACCTAATTTATTTATTGTTATTTGTATATGTATGAAGCACGAAGAGAACATTCTAGCATAAGAAGCTGCGAATAAAGTTGAGAAGCAAATTATAAACAATAACTATCACAAAACTTTCATATTATCTAATATTATCTGTCTCAGTGAACTGTAGAGATTTTTTTCAGATCAATTATGTCCTCGAGCGTATTGAAAATCCCAACTTAAGATCAACATTTGATAAGTCAACCCTTTGCCAGGTACACAACATGTTTTAATTATCTGATCTTCACCCTAAAGGAATTGAGTCTTTGTCACAAGCTCCAATTTTCTAATCCCTATATTCTAACAATTTGATGGTGCAAACCTTTAATTTTTCAAACACAAAGTAAAAAATAATTGAGTTGGGAGGAAAAACCTTTGTGCACAACATTACAGTTAATTCAAAATACACCCTGTTAAAATAAAGTGCCCATTACTACCCTGTCCCCATATTACATCCTGCCTCCTGCCTATCTCTCTGAAATATTATGAGTTGAAGTGAAGTTAGATAAGCTCCATCATAAATCTAAGGATTGGCATGATAACATCGGTTTGGAAATATTCTAAAGTCTTGTGCTAGAAAAGCGGTTTATTATCCCACACATTATCTTTAAATCTCAGCTATTCATAGTTTACTCATCATCTTTCCATTCATCAGTCCATCCATCATATTAGGATACACCTAATCATTCCATCCACCATAGTAGGATACAGTTCATCAGTCTATCCACCATAGTAGGATTCATTACATCAGTCCATCCACCAAAGTAGGATACAGTGCATCAGTTCATCCTCATACTAGGATACAGTACATCAGTCCATCCTAATAGAAGGATACAGTTCATCAGTCTATCCACCATAGTAGGATACAGTTCATCAGTCCATCCACCATTGTAGGATACAGTTCATCAGTCCATCTACCAAAGTAGGATACAGTGCATCAGTTCATCCTCATACTAGGATACAGTACATCAGTCCATTCTCATAGTAGGATACAATTCATCAGTCCATCCACCAAAGTAGGATACAGTTCATCAGTCCATCTACCAAAGTAGGATACAGTGCATCAGTTCATCCTCATACTAGGATACTGTACATCAGTCCATCCTCATAGTAGGATACAGTACATCAGTCCATTCTCATAGTAGGATACAGTTCATCAGTCTATCCATCCTATTAGGGTACAATTCATCAGTCCATCCACCCTAGTAGGATACAATTCATCAGTCCATCCATCATAGTAGGATACAATTCATCAGTCCATCCATCATAGTAGGATACAATTCATCAGTCCACCCATCATAGTAAGATACAATTCTTCAGTCTATCCACCATAGTAGGATACAATTCATCATTCCATTCACCATAGTAGGATACAATTCATCAGTCTATCCATCGTATTAGGATATAATTCATCAGTCCATCCATTATATTAGGATACAATTAATCATTCCATCCACCATAGTAGGATTGTTAACCATTAATTATAAAACCTCTATAAAATGTCGTCTTCAACTTGAATCTCCTGTCGGAGACAGCCAAACCAAATTTTCAGCCCGCAAATTCCATTGTCCTCCTCCGACGGAGCTTAAAATATTTTCGTTGTTGTGAAATCATTAAAGTTAAGCAAAATATTTGCATAAGAAGCATAAGTGAATTTCGTTAAATATTCAACTGTAATTTTTCAGAAGTTAAAAAAACGTATTTCAATACTGATCAACAAATAAGTCACCCCTTCTATCCTTAAATAATTCGTAAGATTTTTTCTACTATTAACATTCATTATAACATTGTACAATTAAACATGACCTATAATTTATGTTATTTTCTAGGAAATAAAGATTTTGTTATCGAATTTCTGTGACGGGGTTACTCTGTTGTGTGTGTATTGTTCGGCCATCGGGAAAGAATTGTCTGGGGAAAATAAACACCCCCATCAGAATCCTAACCGGCCTATTATCCGGATTTGTCTAGCGTGTTGCTGTTATCTGTCAACAAGGATACAGTTCATCAGTCTATCCACCATAGTAGGATACAGTACATCAGTCCATCCACCAAAGTAGGATACAGTGCATCAGTTCATCCTCATACTAGGATACAGTACATCAGTCCATCCTAATAGTAGGATACAGTACATCAGTCCATTCTCATAGTAGGATACAATTCATCAGTCCATCCACCAAAGTAGGATACAGTACATCAGTCCATCCATCATAGTAGGATACAGTTCATCAGTCTATCCATCGTATTAGGATACAATTCATCAGTCCATCCACCAAAGTAGGATACAGTTCATCAGTCCATCCTCCAAAGTAGGATACAGTGGGGTGACGAGCGGGGATTTTTAAAAAGTAATCCATCTTGTTTTACTAAAGTAAAGTCTTACTAAACATTGTAAGACTTACAAAAAGTAATGATGCGCGAAGTGCCAAAAAAATGTTAATATTTTTCTTTTGCTGGTTAAAGATTTAATGGGGGGGGGGGTGTACCCCCAAGAATCTAGGGGGGACGGCGATTAACCCAATAACCCTCCTTATTTAGGCCCCTGAGTAGATATTATTATTGTTTTTGACATTTAGACTCTGATTCAGGTCGGGGAAGAATTACAAGAATAATGAGGCTCGGACGCAGGATTTATATGTTTAGAATGTTTCTATTACTCTAGTAAACTAGCTGTACACTTTTTACTTATCCTGGGAGAAACCATTTTATGGCTTCAGAGGCTAAAACTTTAGGTTGGAATAGTGCTTCAGCCAAAGAAGGCTAAAAACTATATTCACGGCGTAACTTTTTGAATTGAAGGATTTAAGTTTAATTCTGGAATAAACTGGAATCGGAACAAAAGATAATTAAGGAAACATAAAACATAGAAAAAATTAAATACGTCCATCTCTTAAAGAAATCACCAGAAGGTTGGGAAACCGACTTAAAGGCAATGTATGGTAGTTGAACTGAGAATGTAGTTTATCCTAGAGACATTTTTTAGTTTTCATTTGAGACATATAACACGTTTTAATGATGTATAATTACTGAGTTTGAGCGCAAAGTGGACGTTCAAAATCATCCATTAGGGTAATTAAGTTTCAAGAATCCTTTTTTAAAAAATTTTAAAAAACGACGACAAAAATAATCACCAGTAAACTAATTAGACGTTTTGGAAGCGGAACATAATTCCATATCGAATTTTTCTCAATAAATCAATGTTAGAATAAAATATTTCTTTTTCATCATAATATTAAATTTCTTATTCTATGTGAATGTGTTAGCAGATTTCTTCAAATTCTTCAAATGTCGACTTTTCAATAAACATTTGAGGAAATAAACAGAAAATATTTGTGAACAATGAGAAATTAGAGAAACCAATAATAAAATAAGATAACGTATTATCAATGAAAATATTTAATTAGTATTTTCTCAACCTGTTCTTGAACGTCTAATCAGTTTACTCTAGAATTTTACTACATCTTTCGTCATCGTTGTTATTAAATAATTTTACAAAACCCGATTCTTAAAAACAAACAATCTATGAAGGTTTTAAGAATTGAATTTACGCTCTTGAGATACATAAGTTCTGATCTCTTCTGCAGTAGGTTTCCAAGCTACATGATCTCTTCTACAGTAGGTTTCCAAGCTACATGATCTCTTCTGCAGTAGGTTTCCAAGCTACATGATCTCTTCTGCAGTAGGTTTCCAAGCTACATGATCTCTTCTGCAGTAGGTTTCCAAGCTACATGATCTCTTCTGCAGTAGGTTTCCAAGCTACATGATCTCTTCTGCAGTAGGTTTCCAAGCTACATAATCTCTTCTGCAGTAGGTTTCCAAGCTACATGATCATCTTTATCTACCGCAGTGTTTATACATGAATTACAACCGGAACTGGGAGAAAGAGAACCCGGAAATAAGATCTAACATCCGTCATCATTATTTACTCAACCCTTTTAATATATTATCCCTCTTCCCTTTCTCTCTGTGTACAGTATAGAATATTTAGTATACACTATACACAATACAGAGATGTATTCTTGTCCTTGAATACCAGTTTGTCAACGTAATTGCTCGTCATGTCACAAGGAATGTCTTTTTGTGAATGTCTGTTTACAACTCCTGTGTGTATGTCAACAAACATCAGTTTGATAACAATGACCCTGTTTGTTTTCTTATAAAACCTTCCTTGTTTCTCAGTAATTACAAAAAATGTTTGTTTCTAACAACTCCTGGTTTGTCAACAAATACAAACCATGGTTGTTGTCGACAAATACAAACCATGGTTGTTGTCGACAAACCAGTTAGATTTTGCACAAATTAGCTAGTTTTTCAACAAACCATTTATACACAATCGGATAAAAATGTTCAGCATCACATTTTTTACAATCATACTGAGCATCTTAACTTTATCTTATTAAAGTTAAAATTATTGTATATTCTGAAAATTGTGTGCCTTAAACCACACTTTGTCTAACCTTATAGATATCATCTATATATCTTTTGACTCCCCAACAGCACAAATTCTATCATGGAACCACCCCTCCCTACAATCCTCTACCTCCTTCCGGTGTACTTGGAGCACAGAGTTAGCATCACATGTGCAATGATAATGTTATGCCCGAGTGGAAGTAGTAGAAGCTGTGAAGCCCCAACTACCGTGGTCCATGTATCTGTAGCCCATGAATTTGTTTTAGAAATGTTTTTTTTTCTGAAATTAACTCCCTCCAACCCCCTGGCCGAATCACTCCACAATAGCCTGCAGTGGCTCTATAGGCACACCCTTCCTCAGTACTATCAATCAGACCTGGTCGTATTCTGATTCATACTAATGATTGAAAAAATATTAAATTAATATATTATAATATTCTTTTCTGAGTTCAAAGTAAACAGAATAACTTAACCTGTCTTAAACAAATTAATAGTTAAATACAAAAAAATAGTTTTTCAACAAAGACTTCTTTTTAAAACCAGTTAGTTTTTAAACAACAAAATTAGTTGTTAAACAACCCTCTTAATCTTTTCAGTCCTTTTGCTTGAAATCTTTAAATTTAGGGGTTTCATTCTTTTTTGTCAATCTTTTTAGTTTAAGTTTTAGTTTTGTATTTTTAGCTTTTCTGTGTTGTTTTTCTGTGTCGTAATTCTATTTGTCTAAATGTTTTCTTTCTATGACTGATACTTGTGTTTGGCCAAGTAAAGCTCTGTCTGACTAGAATATATACAGTTTTTGTAGATTTTATACTTTTTAGGTTGCTTTGATTTATATCTCTTTAACAGGGTGCCTAGCTGATATCAGCTTAGGAAATATTAAATCAAGTACTGGGTGTCCTAGGATTTTAAAACGTTTATGTAGGAATTTTTTTATTTTTAGAACTTAATCGGGTTTTAACGAAATTTGAAATTCATGAAGTTGAATCGGCGTTTTTATATCTGATTTAAAGAAAGGGAAACGACTTTTAAAATTAAGAGATTAGAGTTCAAAGATTAGAGTTTAAAGATAAGACATTATTGTTTAGAGATCTTATATTAGAGATTAGAGAAAAGAGATCAAAAATTAAAAATTAGATTTTAGATTTTAAAAATTCGAGATTAGTGATTAGCTACTAGATTAGATATTAGATCAGATATTAGATTAGATATTAAATCCTTTAGAGTTGAAAAATTACAAATTAAATACCGTTATTTATAAATACCGCAGTACAGTACCGCATCTCTATAGAGATGCGGTACTGTAGTTTAGCAATCAGAGATTAAATACTTAAAATTAGAGATTAGGAACAATATACAGTGGTGGGCGATTGTATTAATACAATGAAGACCGCTTTCGATTTCAGTTTTGTTTTGATTTATATCAAGCTATGCCATGGTGATTGGTGAGTATTGTAGTTGAGCTGAGTATGGTAGTTGAGCTGAGTATGGTAGTTGAGCTGAGTATGTATGTATTGGACAAATTCGTTTTGCATATCATTACAGACATATAAAATGATTCTACGAAGTATAATTAATGAGTTTGAGTGCAAAGTCGACGTTCAAAATCGTCTTTTTTTGGTGGATACGTTTTAAGAATCGTTTTTTAAAAATTATCAAATAACGACGACAAAAAATGTCAAAAAAATCTACAATAAACTGCAGATAGCATGAAAAGAAACAGGTTGAGAAAACAAAAATTAACTCTATCATCGAAATAAGTGTAGTTCATTTTAAATTTATTTTGCTCATCAAAATCTTCCTGAGTAGATTTGTGTTGCGCCTGCGCAGGCTGCAACATGATTTTCAGATACGTATATCTAAATAAGCTGATCGTGAATCCGGCAAATACTGAAATTTACTCAAATTTTTTCGGAATTACAAAAGTTAAATAAATATATTACAGAAATGGTCTTTGACTCTGTAATAAGTCATTAGAGGCTCATTATGAGACAAGTGTAATGTTCCTTTGTCATTTGTAAATTTACAATCTATTTGTAAATTGTCATTTACACATACATTGTAATTTGAATATAATTAATTGGAAATGTAGACGTTTATGGATGAACATGTACAAGTAACTGAAGGATTTGTAAATTGTAAATGCCTAAGCGTATAATGAAAATAATTTATTATTGACTAAACTAAATTGTAAATTGTAAATTTTAAATGCCTTAGCGTATAATGGCATTATTTTATTATTGACTGAACTAATTTCTAAATTGTAAATTGTAAATTGTAAATGCCTTAGCGTATAATGGCAATAGTTTTTTATTGACTAAACTAATTTGTAAATTGTAAATTGTAAATTGTAAATTGTAAATTGTAAATTGTAAATTGTAAAATGTAAAATGTAAATTGGAAATGCCTAAGCGTATGATGACATTATTTTAATATTAAATAAAATAATTTGTGAATTGTAAGTTGTGAATTGTAAATTGTAAATTGTAAATTGTAAATTGTAAATGCCTATGTGTATAATGACATTATTTCAATATTGAATAAACTAATTTGTAGATTGTAAATTGCAAATTGTAAGTTGTAAATTGTAAATTGTGAATGCTTAAGTGTATATTGACGTAACTAATGTCATTATTGTGTAAATTGTAAATTTTAAATACCTAACTGTGCAATGACATTATTTTAATATTAATTAAACTAATTTGTAAATTGTAAATTGTAAATTGTAAATTTGTAATGCAGGAGAAAATTGTCGTCTTCATACATGTAGATTTTCAATTGAGAATTCTTATAAAATAATTTTTTTTTAAATGAGGGTAAATCGAACAGTTTTGCTTCTATTCTTTTTCCAACCTGTTTCTATTTATGCTATCAGTTTATTGTAGAATTTTTTACATTTGTTGTCATTTAATAATAAAAAAACATAAATTTCCAAAACGTATCCACCCAAATAGACGATTTTGAAAGTTATCTTTGCGCACAAACTCATTGATTATACATCGTAGAAACGTTTTACATGTCTCAAATGAATCCTAAAGAATTTGTCCACAATACTACATACTCAGTTCAATTACCATACATAGCCGGTCGCTCCCTTTAAACAGCATAGATAGACATAAACATAGAAGTCAAAAAAGCTGTCAATTAAAGAGTTCTCTTTGATTACTTGTAAACTTGTTATTCAAAAAAAAGCTTGTAAACAACCAAAACTTAAATGAAAAAGTCGTCTTCGTTGTATTTATATAATCGCCTACCACTGTAGATTAGATAAGAATAGAATTTTTCTTTAAAGGTTGAGGGTTTTAATACAAAGCTAGCGATATGTTTTGTTTTCCAATAGTTTAAAAGAGCAGATATTAGATATATGTTTCGATGCCAGCCCTATCAAATCTGTTTCCGATATAAGACACGGGAAGAGCTTTTCGGTGTTAAATCCCGATACATGGAGTTGTTGGGTTCAGTCCCGAAATATTTCATTCCAGGATTCTGTAATTCCCTTTTGATTAGGCATCCAAGATTCACCGTGGCACCTTTTTCACCGTTATTTCATATCAACATTTTTTAAGATTTTAAACTTTAAAAAGGGAAGTTTAAAAAAAAACAAAAACATCAAAACTTTAGTTAATAAGCATAACAGACCGGAAATATTGCGTTAATAAGAAACTTTTGTTCTAAATGCTCAATTCCTTTGATCAATCCTCAATACACTTTTCCTACAATTGTTCCCAAGAACAAAGCATGTAAGTATATAGATATTAGATAATACATTCATAAACTATAATTACTTCAGTCTTTTATTTTACCTATTTACAGTTCCTGTGCCAATCAGATATTTGTATCTATTTCGTCCGAAGGATTATATTGATTCCTTTTGAATATCTTATCAAGCGTTTATTCCTTTAGATTTAAAGTTGCCATAGTGTATATCGAGGTCAAGGATTGAAGATGCACGCTATATTTCATACAAAAGTTTCGAGTTTAAAATTAAATATCTTATTTCTTTCAGTAATCATGAAAAAGTGCATGTTTTTGTTTATTAACCAATATCTAATCATTAAAGTAGATTATACGGAAGTTCAACCTTATGAGGACAAAGATGAAATTTTAATGTAGTATATGAAAAAAAATATATTTTCTCCGGCCAGAAGGGCTAAAACTAAGTTCATTCAAACCAAATATTAAACGATGTACGGTATGAATGCTTTATTAATGATAAAATAACATAAGAATGCTTGATACGAATTTATCTGGGAGAATGTAGTTTGAGGTTGAGTTCCGACTCACGATCCAATTTTCTGTACAACTCCTTGATGTAAAGGTTCGTCGCCGACTGCCTGTGGATCAGATACAGGTTGACCTGCTCCCTCCTTTCTGGGAATCCCTAATGCTAACAAAATTCCCAGGTGAATGAACCTGGGTTCTTTACCCGGGCCCCATCTCAGCCAACCAACTTTAACAAGTATTTCCCACCCTGCTATTTAGTACAGTTACTAGGGATAAATATTTTTATCCTCAAAACATCGTCAAAAGATCATAGCACCTCGCCACCGTTACATTAATATAAAATCATTTATGTTTCTAAATGTTAATTTTATTTACTTTTTACCTGAAAAACTTTTCATATTGGTTATATGTCTATGATTATTGAAAATATATTAAAGGGACTGCTAGCGTAATTTCATGCGATCCTCAATGCAAAGATGACAAGACCGATCCAAAACGGGTACCCTTAAACCTGTAAAAAGCGCAATTTGATTTATCCTCTTTAAAGTTGATTTATTTTTCATAATTTCACAATTATAGTTAAAGAAAAACCTTTTAGCTTTTCATAGAGTTTTATTTTAATGCATCATGGGCTTCCTAATTAGTTGAATTTAATGAATGGACTGCTGCTAATAGAACGGACAGACGGATCAAGAATTATATACTTGTTTAATCATAAAGATATATTTAAAAACAATAACACTTTACAGATATTTTACAAAATACTCTTAATGAATTATATTATTCGGTCATCTTTATAAAGGTCATCTTGTAGTTGAGAATGCGTTAGTTGATGTAGAAGATTCAGATGAAGAGGTTCCTGTGGATGAAGAAGATTCAGATGAAGAGGTTCCTGTGGATGAAGAAGGTTCAGATGAAAAGGTTCCTGTGGATGAAGAAGGTTCAGATGAAGAGGTTGCTGTGGATGGAGAAGGTTCAGATGAAGAGGTTCCTGTGGATGAAGAAGGTTCAGATGAAGAGGTTCCTGTGGATGAAGAAGGTTCAGATAAAGAGGTTCCTGTGGATGAAGAAGGTTCAGATGAAGAGGTTGCTGTGGATGAAGAAGATTCAGATGAAGAGGTTCCTGTGGATGAAGAAGTAGCTAATTGCTAAACATATTTAAATGGAATTTTCTCATATCAGAGCAGCATTAATTCTTTTCTACTAATAAATACCTGACATATATTAATTCTTTTCTACTAATAAATACCTGACATATATTAATTTCCAGAAAAAATCAATGTACAATTTTTCCTTAATTAAGTATTTTGAAAGAAATTTACAATGAACATTTCAAAAATAATACAAGGTGCGTATTTTGGCGTTAAGGCTGGGAGATAATCCAATATGATACAGGGTGTCCCAATAAACATGGGAATTCAGTGACGAATTCGATATCGTCTTTGTTATGAATTAGCATTGTAATACCTGATTTCAGAAGCCATAGTATTATTATGTCTGATAGAGTTTATTTTATGAAAAGGGTAAATGGCTGTAAAGATGTGTGTATTGTCTCCGCACGATGAACAGTGAAGAAGGACAAGTTTACTCTGTTTTCATACTGTAATTTTCCTTTTTTTACTGAGTACAACAAAAATAAAAAAATGTAAACATAGCAGACTATATTCATACGGATTAGAGCTTTTTCAGTATGTATCACTTTACTAAATCAAAGAATTATTTTAAAAGACGATATCGAATTCGTCACTGAATTCCCATGTTTATTGGGACACTCTGTATTTTTAGACAGACGAAAATAGTAATTTCAAATAAAGTGGCATATCCAATTCACAATGGTACCCGTTACAATATAAATTAGATTTAATCGTTTTGGTTTTTCTAAACGGATAAGTTTCATTTGTAGTTTTCCTGCAAAAGTAACTTGCGCATTTCTTGGTTCAAAGTCAAAGGAGAAATTATCAGAATTAAACACTTTTCAAGTCATACCAACTTTTTTTCGATTGAGGGTAACTGAAAATTACGACGAAAGTCCCATTAAAAAAATGATATCACCAGTGAAAGGCTCATTAATGTGAGTTAACTTGTTTTCTCTTTGTCCGTTGTTGATTCTATTTTTTAATGTCGTCTTCCAGATACTTAAACTTCTTAGTATACTAGGAATTTATTATCCTTAAATAGGAGCTTCTGGTTGAAAGGCAAGCATGGAACCAGAGGCGCAACCTAAATTTTGATAGGGGAGGGCGGAGTATTTTTTTAATCATCATACATAATTTTTTTCACTTATTCTAGATTTAATCGGACTTTAAAATGGCTTATTTTGAAGATATTACTGTAAAAACGACTAAAAAATTCTAAAACTTTGACAACCCCTAGGTCAAATTAAGTCTCCAGTCTTTAATTTCAGTATTTAATAAATAGCTTATTGAACGATTTGGCAAAGAAATCAATAAATTTACAGTTGCAGGGATTCATTAATATAAGAAACCAGACAGTATAAATTCCGTATAGTCGTCTTTGAAGTTTCTTCCTTTGTGGGTATCCCTATATTTTTTTTATAAAAAAAAACAAATAATATTAATATTGAAGGAAAACAATTATCTAGCACAAAAAATTTTAGCCTTAATTTCAATTTTAGTTTAAACTTAAATAATCAAAATATGTTCTTTTGCAGTGTTTTGTCTGTAAAATGTCGGAAGCAATAGCTGTCAATTTAAGGTATTTTTTAATTCAAACAAACGCTTTACCAGAGACATACGCAAGTGGAAGGGGTATGGGGGCTCAGCCCCCGCCCCTGAAACAGTAAAATATATAGTTTCCAAGGGATTTTCAGGCCCCAACGGATGCTGTGTGCCCCCTGGAAAGAAAAACAAATGTGGGCCTCCCTAGATAAATACTTTCGTGAAGCTTCAAAAAGCCAATTTATGAATGAAGACTCCTCTCATAGAACTATAAATGAATTAATAAAATAATTGACAACAATTACAAAACAAGAAAGCCAGAGACCAGGCTAAGCTTGTTTAAAATCGTAAAAAAAAATATAAAACCTTAAAATATGTTTAATTCACAAATGATTATTGTTTGCAATAACGCCGTAATGTATTTTTGCAACATGTTTAGAACGTAATTGATCTTTAACTTAAAAACTGTTTTATAGAAATGAATATTTAAATATTAATAAAGGTAAACGACAACCCTGTTTAGGAATTTATTAATTCTCCTTCTTTATTTATGTTTATTAATCTAGAAAATTAAATCAAATCACAACCTGTTAAAAAACATGCTTAAAAATCATAAGTGAGTCCCACTTTTGCCTGATCTATCTAGAGTAAAACAAGTCTATTCTTGTGAAAAACAAGTCTATTCTGGAGTAAAACAAGTTTTTTTCTGGAGAAAAAGAAGTCTGTTCTGAAGGAAATAAAGTCTATATTCTGGAGTAAAACAAGTATACTCTAGAGTAAAACAAGTCTATTCTGGGGAAAACTGGTCTATTTTGGACAAAAACAAGTCTATTCTGAAGTAAAACAAGTCTATTGTGGAGTTAAACATGTCTATTATAGAGTAAAATAAGGCTATTCTGGAAAAAAAAGTCTATTCTGTAGTAAAACAAGTCTATTGTGGAGAATTCAAGTCTATTCTGAAGTAAAACAAGTCTATTGTGGAGAAAAACAAGTCTATTCTAGAGTAAAACAAGTCTATTCTGAATTAAAACATGTTTTTAGTGGAATTATATTATGGAGAAAAAAAGGCTGATCTAGAGAAAAACAAGTCTGTTTTAGAGAAAAACAAGTCTATTCTGGGGAAAAACAAGTCTATTCTAGGGAAAAACAAGTCTGTTCTAGAGTAAACAAGTCTATTCTGGAGAAAAAACAAGTCTATTCTAGAGTAAAATAAGTCTATTCTGATGAAAAAAGTCTATTATGGAGTAAAACAAATCTATTCTAGAGTAAAACAAGTCTGTCCTGGAGAAAAACAGGTCTATTTTGGGGAAAAAAGTCTATTCTGGAGTAAAACAAGTCTGTTGTGGAGGAAAACAAGTTTATTCTGGAGAAAATCAAGTTTATTCTGGAGAAAAACAAGTTTATTCTGAAGAAAAACAAGTCTATTCTGAAAAAAAACAAGTCTATTCTGGAAAAAAAAACAAGTCTATTCTGGAGTTAAACATGTCTATCCTAGAGAAAAACAAGCCTATTCTAGAGTAAAACAAGTCTATCCTGGAGTAAAACATGTTCACAGTGGAATTCTATTCTGGAGAAAAGCAGGTTTATTATGGAAAAAAAAAGTCTGTTCAAGAGAAAAACAAGTCTGTTTCATAGAAAAACAAGTCTGTTTTAGAGAAAAACAAGTCTATTCTGGAGTAAAACAAGTCTATTCTAGAGTGAAACAAGTCTGTCCTGGAGAAAAACAGGTCTATTTTGGAGAAAAACAAGTCTATTATGGAGAAAAGTAAGTCTATTCTGGAGTTAAATATGCCTATTGTGGAGAATTCAAGTCTATTATGAAGAAAAACAAATCTATTCTGGAGAAAGCAAGCCTATTCTAGGTTTAAACCAAGTTTATTGTGGAGAATTTAAGTCTACTCTGGAGAAAAACTAGCCTATTCTTGAGAAAAACAAGTCTATTCTATAGTAAAACAAGTCTATTCTGGAGTAAAACAAGTCTATTCTAGAGTAAAACAAGTCTATTGTGGAGAATTCAAGTCTATTCTGGAGTAAAACAAGTCTATTCTGGAGTAAAACAAGTCTATTCTGGAGTAAAACAAGTCTATTCTGGAAAAAAATAAGACTTCTCTAAAGCTAAACACGACTGTTTCGGAGTAAAGCAAGTCTGTTTAAATTTAAATGATTTGACAGTCAAAGCCGGAACAGTTAAAATTAATCCAATTAATTAAAAAAAAAATATTTAACAATTACAAACATTCAGCTGTTGCTCACGCCTCGCAGCAGTTTAGGTTCAGTGAATCTGAAAATGTATTCTTAAAATATAAGAAATATTTTTCTTTCTAATTTTCTATACTTGCAAATTTCTGACATCCTGACTTGAATCTATGTCAAGACTCAGGTTCTACAAAAAATGATCAAATTTTTTTTTATCTTTTTAATACTTCGACTTATATTACCAAATATGATAAAGGACAAGGAAAATCATCGAAAGATGGTAACGAAATGCTTTCTAACATTTAATGTTATTTTTATTGAAAAAAATCCAATTTTTAGTTAAATCTTTTAGTTACATATAGAAAGCATTCTTAAAAATATTGGAACTATCTATATATAAACGATCGTTGAACGAACGGTAATTAGTTGAAAAGAACGGTCTGGAATCGTTAACGTTAAAAATTTGACCTTTCTTAAAATTTAAATGACTTGAATCTTTGCAGCAAACTCAATTTTTTAATCCTTATGACTTTGTCCCTGATGCTGTAAACCTTTGTTATTTAAAAAAGTTTAAAAATTTTAAAATGAAACGAGTTCTTGTAACAAATATAAAATCCATATATCTTTGCATCCTGATGGTGCAAACCTTTGATATTTCAAACTTAGACTATTTCATAGTACAGAATTCAAAGTTTGAAAAAGTTTCAAAGATATAGGGATTAGAAAATCAGAGTTTGTTGCAAGAGCTCAGTCTCTTTGAGTTTGTGGCAAAGAATCATTTCTTTTTGGTCTAACAGAAGGGGGTAGGGAAGGGTGTTTTTTACTCCCCTTTTATTTCGTGCTTAGAGTTGAGATAGGGGATACGTGTTATTAGTCTAAAAGATGTCTGAAGATTCTTTGTATTATCTTTGTTTCTAAAAATGCAAAATCGGAGAACAATCACCTAATCTCAATCCAAAAATAAAACTGCTTTGTTCAATTTTTAATCCCTCGAAAATTTCTTTTCCCTCGACCAATGAAATGATGCGGGAAACGGTGGTTTGCAACTATACAGACCATCAACAGCTGATTCAGGGATAAACAAATACGTTTAAAAAATAATTTTTATCAAAGTTATAACAAAAAATAAAAAGTCTAATTTCTGTAAATTTTTGATAGTTCAATGTGAAATATATTTATCTATTGCTGAGGAGCAGGCAGCGATACTGCTTTAGTCACCGTTAAACTCTCTTCTCCTGCACAGTGCGCACTGCGCTCGTTACACAGTGCCACACCAGTGCTGGGGGTATAATACTTGTGATAAAATATCAATTAAAGTGATACAACAAGTATTAATAACAAAGAGTGGAAAATAATTCACAATAAATTAGGGTTTTAACGTATGTTTGACATTTTAATTTAGCTATATTAGGCATTCTTGAAAAAATTAGACTTCGACAGCTTCAAAACTTTCTAAATATGTTTCATAATGACGCAACCTCAAGAGAATCACTTGGAGCTTGGGATGGTTTCCTCCCCTAGCATCCCTAAGGGGGTCACGCCCCCCCCCCCCAAGATTGAAAAAGAGTAAATTAAAGGCCAAAAAAAGAGTCAAATTGTGAAAATGATAAATTTTCGTCTAATGAGAAATATATTGTTTTTGCACTTTATCCAAAAAAATTTACCGACAGCACTCCTCCTTTTTAGTATATAGAGCAGATACAATTTACCTCCCCCTTCCCAAGAAATAATACCTAGTTGCGCCTCTGAACCCTGACGTTATACAAAAAGAAAAGATTACGAAATCAATAAAGCATAAATAAAATATCCGCAATTTTTGACCTTGATGAATGTATTTGACCCAACTAGAGTACAATAAATAAACCGGAATCGGAATATTTAAAACCAATGACTAACAATGGATAGAAATCTTTGGTGTTTTAATAACGAATATAAACATCATTTTAATGCAAAATAATAATAATTGATAAATGCTTTGATTCCTCTGAAAAATAATGATTGTTTTCTGAAAATTGATCTTAAACATAGAAAAGTACAAAACTCAATTTAAAAATGCTTCGCTTTCTGTTCCCTTTTTATTAATGTTAGTTAAAAAATACTAACTCTAAAAACATATAATTTTCTTTATTTACTTTTTATGATATTATTTTATAATGATCGTTAAAGATTCCCAATGTGTAATCCCAAGACCGTCCTTGTAACGTGGTAAGAGCCTAACTCCTAAAACCCGTTCAATCCTGAACTCGGTAATTCCCGGTAAATTTTGGATTGGACCAGCAGTGTAGGTACAAATTAGCTGCTAGGTTTAATTTTATCCCATTCTGAATATGTGAAAATTATATTGAAAGTCAAGGACACACAGTTTTATTTCTATTTTTAAATTCCTGCAGCTTTCATTCTGCATACATGCATGCATGCTTTCATTCTGCATGCATGCATGCTTTCGCTCTGCATGCATGCATGCTTTCACTCTGCATGCATGCATACTTTCACTCTGCATGCATGCATGCTTTCACTCTGCATGCATGCATGCTTTCACTCTGCATGCATGCATGCTTTCGCTCTGCATGCATGCATGCTTTCACTCTGTATTATATTATATAATATTAATATTAAAGTGAACAGATGACACATCTCTCTCTCTCTTTTGCGCTCTCTCTCTCTCTCCGTCCCCAATCTAGACCAAGATGAATGGTAGTTTAAAGCACGTTAAGACTTTCACCAAAATTACATCCTGATAGTAATATACAACAGTGATCCTGTTACGTCATTTTTCAAAATATTTTTTTTAAAGATTTTATTTGGTACATTGTTTAGGTTGAAACTTAACCTAAGGGAATTAAGTCCTTTTCAACAACTCAAAATATTTTAAAATACCTAAATTTAGAAATTCTTTCCAGAAAATGTTCTATTGTATAATATATTTTTTGGTTTAATAATATCATTATCAATAACTCGCATTCTGTATTCAATAATTGGTACATTTAAGTTATTACTAAGTTTAAATCAAGTTCGTTTAGGGAGCGTTTCTCATATAAATCCTGGAAAGGCTCCATCGTTACTTTAAGGCTGGGTGGACTTTGAAGTGTCGCAACACCTTGGCATTTGATTATAAACAGAACTAAACCAAACCAAACAAAACAGAAACAAACAAAACAGAACAAAACAGATCCAAGTCAAACAGAACCAAACAAACAAAAAAGAACCAAATAGAACCAAATAACCACCAGAATCAAACCAAACATAAAAAAACAATCCAAACAGAATCAAGCCAAACAGAACCAATCCAAACAGAACCAAACTAAACAGAACCAAATCAAACAGAACCAAACTAAACTGAACCAAATCAAACAGAACCAAAACAAACCGAAAAGCAAACCAACCCCAAGCCAAACCGAAATCATTCAGACAAAAAAAAATCATTTAGACAAACCCAAACAACCCAATGCAAAACAGACCAAAATCAACCCTAACCAAACCAAACCAAACCTAAATTAACATATTAAATCAAAACTATGAAAACCAAACCAATATTTGCGATGTAAATATTAATTTTATAACAATATAAAAATATCAATTATTTAATAAAAAAATTTATAATAAAAAATGTTCTCACTTACAAATTCATAACTATGGAAAAGGTCAAATGTTTTATCTCTTGTTTATAAAACAAGAATTAAACTAAATGAAAGTGTTGTCCAAAAATTATACATTTTGTAAAAAATGGGATTGTTACTATAGGAACTCAGAATTGCAAATTGTATGGAATTATAAGCGTAACCCTATTTATCCTGATGTCTGGTTTCATGTCTGGGGGGGGGGGGGAAATTGACCCCTACCTCTATTTTCTTATTGTGATACAAATATAAAACATTTGATACGTTTCCGGAAAGCCCTTGCGCTCTACCTCAATAGTGTTAAAAAATAGCAAAGGAAATGAGTATTTGCAACAAAATCTGACTTTCTAATTCTTATAACTTAGCAACCCATTGTCCTAGACCATTGATATTTCGAACTATTAGATCAAATATTCTAAGTTTGAAATATCAAAGGTTTACACCATCAGGTTGCAAAGCTATAAGGGGTTAGAAAATGTGAGTTTGTTGCAAAAACTCAATTCCTTTGCAAAAATCCAAATATTTATTGGGAAATCTAGTTTTTAAGCAAAAAATAAAATTGCGCAAATTGCAACAATTATCATTCATTTTTGAAAAGCCCTGGACCCCGCTAACATAAATGTGGAAAAACATTTGCTACATTTTTAAAACTTATTTGTTTATTTCAGAAAGAAATGTTTAAATTCCCTTTTAAGACGTCTGTGTAAATATTGTGCAATCTGGTTTCTTTTGTTATAGGGTTTCCAAAGAGCTATACAATTTTGAAATCCAATGACTGGAAGTTGGTCTAAATATAGATTTAGTCTGGTAAAGGTAAAATAAGGCATTTATGCCTGAGGACTCAGGGAGTAGGTATAAAAGTCCAGCCTTAAGTGATGGGCATGTGTTAGTTAGAAAAGTCAGAAAATTGCACGTTGAATCTCCTATATTTAGTATATATTGTAGATATTTATATGAATCATTATTTCAAATCTTAAATATGAAATGCAAATAAATGCAAACAAAAAAAAAGTATTAGCAATGCGCAAAACTCTTACATAAGCAGCTGACCTTTGCAAACACTTAAGATGCTAATAATAATATGAAATGGGCAGGGTTTAGGTAAATTTCATGGCGTATCTTTGTCTGGAATAGAATTGGAAAGTGGATTTTTAATTTTAATTAAAATATTAAACTTTTGAAAGCAGTTCCATGTCAGGCGACTTGAACCACTTTTAAATTTTTGATCTAGAGATTTTAAAGAATAGTAATTGAAAATAAATTTGAATATTTATAGGTGTATTAAATCTTTTAACTGTTTTATGTTATTTTATTTTAAGTATAGACTTGAAAAGAATTCAGTATTAAAAAGCCAAGATTGAGTGGAATAACAAAGCATGGTTGCACACAAACTATGTTTACATTATAACAATAGAAATGTTCAGTGTTGGACCAACTAAAGATGATTTAATTACTCACGACATTCCCCTTGGGGCAAATATATTTCCATTAGACTCTTCTCTTCAGACACTTTGTGCTGACTGACTTCATATCGGGGCTTAAGATGGCCGACAAGTTTGCTTTCTCCTCGAGCAGATTATAGTCTTCCTTCATTCTCCAGCATCATATTATTCCATAACTCTCCTATTTCTCTAGAGTTTGTTATCAGTCTGCCCATACTTCAGGTTCAATGGACCTCGCGATCAGCTTGTCCTTATCTGTTCTACACTGTTCTATATTTTAGGGTTGCACACATACTCGGAGTTCAATACGCTTGGACTGACTCCGGATTTGTTTGGCTTTTTAGATTGCATTTATTTTGCTACAGGGTCACATTAAATTAGAGTTACAGTCCTTTTGAATAAATTAAATACTCAGATATTTGACCATCCATTTCAGCAGTGCCTTGTACGATTCACAACATTACCCTTTACGGGGTGGATACGTTTTCAGAATTGACTTTTTTTAAATCATTAAATAACGACGACGAAAAATAGAGTAAAAATTATACAGTAATCTAATTATATGGTTTGGAACATATTTCTCAAAAGAAATTTGTCAATAAATCAATGCTAGAATTAATTATTTCGTTTTCATCATTATAATGAATTTCTTATTTTCTTTGAATTTATTCGCAGATTTCTTCAAATTCTTCAAATGTCGTCTTTTCAATAATAATTCCCAGAAAATCTGCAGAAAATCTTTGTAAATAATGAGAAAATAGGAACTAATAACTGAACAAGATTACTTATTTTCGATGATAACATTAATTTTTATTTTCTCAACCTGATCCTAAACAACTAATTAGTTTACTGTTTTTACATTTTATGTCGTCGTCATTCAATAATTTGAAAAAAAATTAATCCTAAAGAAGCTTTTCACAACACTGCATACTCAGTTCAACTACCTTACATTGCCGGTCTGTCCCTTTAACGATTTTTTTTTATCAAGAATTCTGAATTAATTAAATTTGCTTATTTTTCTTGCTAAAAATTGAGTATTTTCAATTGTCAACGTCTATATATTCGTCATTGTTACTAAGATATAGGTTCAAGGGTACCGTTGTTGAAATAAAACCCATCAAACCTTATTTTTTCCCTAACCATATCTTGGATTTACGCAGTAAGCAGTGTAATACCTGAGGCTACAAATGCCCACTGCGTTAGTGAGAACCTGAGTTGGAATCTTTAAACATAAAAAAATCACAAAGTTCAGTTTATGAAACATGGCTTTTGTCGGTGGATATTAAAACTTTGCAGCTATTATAATATACGATTTTTTAAAGTTTAGACTTTCATTAATGTTGGTGAATTGTAAATCAATAATTAGATTTTGTTTTTATACAGTTGTTATTCGCGTTCATTTCACTGTTAAAAAATAACATATTTCTTATAACTATTTCAAAAACGTGCCACTAATTTAGTATTATTTTACAGCACGTTCTTTATCGGAGATTCTTGCTCAAAACGTGCTTTGTTAAGCACCGTTTCTGATAAAGACACTCTGACTCAAGTCTTGTAATCCCAAAATCTTTGCAATTGCATCTGGTAGACCTTCGATATTTCAAACTATGAATTTTGTTACGTCAAATAATTTAAGTTTGAAATATCAAAGTTGCGAAGATATATGGATTAGAAAACTCAAATCCTTTACAAACCCCGTTAAAAAACCATATAATAACTTTTATGGACCTATTTGAATAAACTTATGAGTATTTGATGTAGTTACAAAGCAAAGAATTCGACCATGAGTGAAATGGGTCTGTGTGTACTGCACACCTTGTTATATGTTCAATGGCTATTTAAAATTATAACTTGAGTCTACTGTTTAATGTGCCCCACTGTGTTGTGTTTAATTTTAGTTTTCTCTGAAACTGTAAACTCATATTTTGAGATTTTACAAAATATGCTCTGAGCTGCACTCTTGTATGCCGAGTCCATTAGCGCCTGATCCAATCAGGGTTCAGTCATGTGTTTGGTATCTATTCTGAACCAACAGAAATTGCATGGCGGTAAAATCTATCTTTCTATCTATCTCATTATCCAATTACAAATAAATACTTAAATCGGCGCTGTTCACTAAATGGAAATATTTACTTCTATGATACTATAGTGGCTGGGAACTATATCCTATTCGGTTAATTAATCCGGAGATGAATAACAAGAGGAGAACAAGCATTTATCTCGATATCCACCATCTAAATCTTTTGACTCGTGTTGTTGTTGAAGTTTATTTTTAAGTGTGTTGCACTTGGTTCATCCTTATTGAGTATAGTATTGAGTGAGGTAAAGTATAAATTCTTGATGCCTAGATACAACAATCCATCCTTACTCCTTAGGCTTTGTTTGAAACAAGTTTTCATGTATCCAACTAGTCAATGTTTACTGTAAACCTGGAGATAGTTCAGTATTTTAATTTTAAAATATTTCATAAAAATATATATCTATTATTTATTTTTTTCCATGATTGTTAAATTCTAATTTTACTTTTTTTAAATGACGATGGAAATATTTATTATCGATCACATTTTGAACGGACATTTAAAAAAGTTTCAAATATCAGCTTAAGAAAGCTGTTTTAAAACCTGGACTAAAGCGTTAACAACATGAAATCTGCAACATGAAATAAGCTGATTATTGCCCCGTTCTCTAGTTTTCTTAACCTTATTTCTTTGCAACCTGATGTAGTACTCGTAGACCATTGATATTTCAAACTTACAATTTCGCTAGACATTGGACAATGATATCGGGATTATAGTTCGTGGCAAAGACTCAATATTCCTTTCAGAAATATAAAAAATAGACTCATCGACATTTTTTTTAAATATCTAGCTTTTGGATCAAATTTAGAAGAGTTAAACAATTTAAATCATTTTCATCTATCTCTCTTTCTGCGTATCTGACTATTTAGCTATCTATCTATCTATCTATCTATCTATCTATCTATCTATAAACCTCTATATCTCTGTGTACCAGTTTAAACCTGTCTGCACATAATATCTTGTAGCGAATAAACTAGGCAGGATGGTATCTATCTNGGGGGGGGGGGGATTTTGATCAATATGGAAAGGAACTTAATTCTTACTTGCCATAAACCATAAAAAATATCTTTGCAACCTAGTGCCGTGTACTATTTGAATATTTGATATTTGAAACTGTAAATTTTACTAGAGAAAACAGCCACAGTTTAAAATATCAGGTTGTAAAAATATAAGGATAGGAAGATTAAAGTTTGTGGCGACCAGTTAAAATACAGCATCTTAATTCTTTTTGGCGAGGTGGCATTTATGAAAACAATATTCTTGTTATCATAGACAATTTTTAGCTTCGTACAAAAGTGAAGGAACAGATAACCAAATAGTGTGATTAAAATGGACAAAGAGTTAAAAATGTAATTTATTTCAGATGTGAATGAAGTTAAAAGATGTGTGGGATCTCCCTATTAAATAGTTTCCCCTTTCTCCTGTATACCCATATACTCATCCTACTCAGCTCCTCTCCTTCTACTCATGCATCATCCATGGGAAGATCGGGACAAAAAAACAGGTTGGTGAAATAGGAAAAATGGAAAGGATGAAAATAAATGAATAGACAGAAGAGAAAGGTATACTTATACAAAAAGATATTTAAGAAAAGATGGAACGAAAGAATAGGAAGAATGGAAAGAATGGGATGAATGTGATGAATCGAAAGAATAAGAAAAATGTAATGAATGGAAAGAATATGATGAATGAAAAGAATGGAATGGGAGGATGAATGGGGTGTAATGAAAGAATGGAATGGAATATAAAGAAAGGCTAAAATAGGATTGATGATAAGTAAGAGAAAGGACGGATAGAGAAAATGTGTCTTAAGGATGGATTGGTTTGGAAGAAAGGGATTGATACAAATAATGGAATGTGTGGGATGAACGGGAGGTATAGAAAGGATGGAATGGCTGGGATAAATGGGATGGATATAAAGGATGGACTGGATGGGATGAAAGGGATGTAAATAAAGGATGGAATGGATGGGATGAAAGGGATATATATAAAGGATGGAATGGATGACATAAATGGGATGGATAGAAAGGATGGAATGGATGACATGAACGGGATAAATATAAAGGATGGAATAGATGGGATGAACAGGATGGATATACAGAATTCAATTGATGACATGAACGAGATGGATATCAAAGATGAAATAGATAGGATGAACTAGTTGGATGTTAAGGATGGAATAGATGGGAGGAAAGGGATGTAAATAAAGGATGGAATGAATGGAATGAACGGGATGGATAGAAAAGATGGAATGGATGGGATGAATGGAATGTATATAAAGGATGGAATGGTTGGGATGAATGGAATGTATGTAAAGGATTAGATGGATGGGATGATTGGGATGGATAGAAAGGATGGAATGGATGCCATGAACGGGATGGATATAAAGGATAAAGAATTGGTTCCGGTTTATGAATAAATAGTTTTAATTCTTCCAACCTTATCCGTCCTACAGTTTCTAGTTCACACTCTCTCCAATACTCTCTCTCTCTTTTTCATTAAAAATAAAATAAATGATTATAAGATTATATTTTCAAGTGATCCCATGCCCGATTCACAACTGTACCTTTTAAACTGGTATTTGAGCCACAATATCGTGGTTTTTTATGCGGGACAAGTATTAAACTCTTATTTTCTTTTTATCCCTAGAAAATGAATAATATCAATGTTAGGATTTCTGCATAGGTTTTGCCCCAACGAAGGTTAAGAGGATATACTGTTTATTGTGAATAGACATCTTAGTCCCTTTAAAACAAAACAAGGGAATAATCTAGATAAAGCTAAAAAAAAATATTTCAGAACTAAAACAATCAAATGTATTTATGCATTGTTTGGAAGGAATCTTAAAGAAATACAAAGAAACTGAAAAGTAGGCAAGGAAGGAAAAGATATTCATGAAACATAAAAAGATAACAAAAAAACGCTGGAAAGTGAATGGCTGTTTAAAGGGACTGTAAGCGTCATTTCAAATGACCATCAATCTACACAAAGATGACATTGCTCGATTCACAATGGTATCTTTAAAAGCTTGTCTCTCTTCAAGTATGAATTAGATATAAATATTCATTAATTTTCAAAACTGTGTATTTTGTTTTTGGGGGTTTCTACAAAAGTGACTTGCGCATTTCTAAACAGGAAAAAAGGACATCATCTTACTCATAATTGATCAGAGCTGGGAACTTTTGAATGGTGGATATCGGGAGTAATGCTTGATCCACTCTTTTTCTTAATCTCGAGATTAAATAATGCTTGTTCTCCTCTTGATCCTTGATCCTCTCTTTTTGATAATCTCAAGATTAACCTAATCTTGCAAGATTATCTTAAAAGTGTATGAAAAACGATAAAATTCATATTAATATTTAATCATCTGAGAAACTGTAGCAGCCAATCAGAGAAAAGCGGGCAACCAATGAGAGAACAGAAATATTCTCATTGGAGAAAACAATTAACGGATATCCAAGGAGAGAGAAAAAGAGTGGATTAGGACAAAATGAAAAGTTTCCACAGTGGATATTCGGATCAAGAAGTCAGGATTAAAGTTTATCCGTTCTTAAGTTCCCAGCTCAGGTAAAACTTTCAAGGGTGAATCCGGTATTGCCACCTTTCAATTGAAAGTCACTTGAAATTACGCTTACAGTCCCTTTAACACAGTTAAGTGACCGGGAACAATATGGACAATCTTGGAAAATGAAAGAAAAGCTGAAGAAAGAAAGAAAAGACAGTTACAGCAACAACAAAAAATACGAATATAGTCTTCCTATTTCACATAGGTTTTATTGAGACCATCGTAGCGGAATTAATCAAATAAGAGAAATAAAATTAAATGAATAAAGTAAGGGAGGAAGAAATGAATAAAGTAAGGGCAGAAGATATGAAGAAAGTAAGGGAGGAAGAAATGAATAAAGTAAGGGCGGAAGAAATTAATAAAGTAAGGGCGGAAGAAATGTTGATGCTTGAGGTTAAAAGGAGTTTTGGTTGCTAGAGCAGAACAATTAGCGGAAGAATTGAATAAAGTAAGGGAGGAAGACATAGTAAGGGAGGAAGAAATTAATAAAGTAAGGGCAGAAGATATGAATAAAGTAAGGGAGGAAGAAATGAATAAAGTAAGGGCGGAAGAAATTAATAAAGTAAGGGCGGAAGAAATGTTGATGCTTGAGGTTAAAAGGAGTTTTGGTTGCTAGAGCAGAACAATTAGCTCCTGTTCGAATACAGGCTGTTCAACAAATATTCTCGGTTAGGAGTGAAGGATGTACTATGGTTATAAAGCAAATCTTTTAAGATGGGAATATGAATATTAATGATGATTTTGATTGGGATTTTGTTTTGATTAGGTTAGGTTTAATATAATAATATATCCAGGATGTGTGGATATACGGGGGATTTGATAAGGGACACTGAAAAAAAAGAAGAATGTGCAGAATGTTCTGAGGTTAGTATCAAACATATATTTTTTCTAAAAAAATTTTAAAAGTTTTTTGAAAACATTCCACTTACTTTTATCTTGATAATTAAAGAGGATGTAATTTGACCACCATTTTGTAATTTCTCAATAGATGAGTTCCTTTAAAAAAAACTATTAAATTTTCCTCAAGGGAAAATGTCCGTTGGAAATAATTAGACAAAATTCAAGATTTAAAGATGACAGTTGAATTTACATATCTTTTAAAGGGACTGTCAACTAAATTTCAAATGTCCCTCTATTCCGTTTAACCTTTGTCTGAGAAAGATATTGTTTTCCTTTTCCTTCCTTGTCTTTTCTGCATAAATCCGTTAGTTACTTTTACTGAGGGTGCAACTAAAAATTATCCATTTATTGATAAAAAAAACAACATTATCTCCACCATTAGCCAAACATGTAAATTTTTAAAGGGAGTGTTTGCGAAAAATGAAAGGGAGTATTGGCATACGGCAAAAAAAAGAGCTTTTGATCGCTACTAATCTTAATTCTATCTGTTGCGTATATAAGGAGAAAATTGTTAAAAACGATTCATGCTGAATAACGTAGAATCCACCCAATTTATGAAAGTTGCAATCCACGACTCGGATCGTAAAAAAAATCAATTAAATTTCAAACAAACCATTCAGATATTACAACCCATAGTCAAAGATTATTTTTCGCCACATTTGTGTATAGTTAATTTTCCATAATGTGTCTTACTTCTCTTATATATACAATGCACTTAAACAACGATTTGGTGGACAAACTAATCGGCGTTTAAAGTGCATTGTACATAAAACAAATACAAAATATTATGAAATATCAACTATATGCGAACGCGTCGAAAAATAATCGATGACCAAAGGTTGCAATATCTAAATGATTTGCTTGATATTAAATTGATTTTTTTACAATCCGAGTCCTGGATTGCAATTTTCTCAATTTGGGTGGATGCTACGTTATTCAGTACAAGTCGATTTTAACAATTTTCTCCATATAGACGCAACAGATAAAAGTAAGATTAGTAGCGATCAAAAGAGCTTTCTTTGCCTTATGCCAATACCCCCTTTCATTTTTTCTCGAACACTCCCTTTAAATAAAAGATTTATTTACGAAGCTTTGCAATCCCAAAATAAAAGAAAACCGACTATTTTTAAAATAAAAAATATTTTGAGTGTATTTAGTAACTTTTACTGTAAACTTTTACTCAAAAGCAGCTACTCATCAAATTTGTTATAACCATTTTTTGAAATTGACTAATCCCAAACTTTCAATTTCCCAAAAAATGTGGGGTAATTTCAAGTAACTTGATTTGGTTTACAAGATCTAGGGATTAGAAAATCAGATTGGCAAAGTCCTTTATGTAATCCTTTGTAAAATCATTGTTTAATCCTTTGTCAAATAATTAATTTTATTTTGTCAAATCATTGAATAATCCTTTGTCAAATCATTGATTAATCTTTTGTCAAATCATTGATTAATCCTTTGTCAAATCATTGATTAATCCTTTGTCAAATCATTGATTAATCCTTTGTCAAATCATTGATTAATATTTTGTCAAATCATTGATTAATCTTTTGTCAAATCATTGATTAAGCTTTTTAAAGAAAGTAATTTAAGAATCTTTACGGTCTCCTATTTTTTGATTAGCCCTATATTATCTGTGCAATTGTTTGACATAGAGACAGGACAAAATTCCAGTAAGTTCTTGGGCGTCGCCGGCGGAGAAGGCTTGGGGGGGGGGGCGCCAGATATGGGCACTTCTACGCCCTGCCTGACTTTTTGTAGGTGGCATGACGAGGGAACGGGGGGGGTGGGTGCAGGCGCAAATTTAGATATATATAATATATTAAATATAAACATAAATAAAACAAGTTTATTATCACTCTAGGAACAACTAATTAAAAAATACTAATGGGATTGGAAGATCTTTTAAAACGAATTTTTCTTTTTTAATTAAAGCAGTTTTATAACATTCTGACCTAAATTCTGCAATAGTTTTAAAAATAATCTTCTTTTTAAATTTGCACCTTTTTCATACAGAAATGTTTCAAAGACCTATGTTTTAAAGTGCCTATCGAAGTCTTTAAAGTTTCTTTTAATTATCGTGTTTATTTGGAGTTTACCTTATCTGTATCATCCCTTTAACCCTATTCCGATTGGGCTATTTTTATACTATGAATATGTCCCCCCCCCCATATGATTTTGTCCTTAGAGTTGAGATGGGGGAGGGTGATACCATGGTCCTATAGTCCAACTTCTCAAGGCCTGCTAATTAAAAAAAAATTAAACCTCTAACTTTAACTCTATTCCTGCTGGGGGGGGGGTGTCAATTTGACCCCCCCTGTAGTTTTTTTTACATAACTCAAAAAGTATTGGTCTGAGGCTGTTGAAATTTTCTGACTTTTCCTACATACCCAAAGAGGTTGACATGCATGTGACAGATAAAAAAGTTGATGTCTTCTTAAAAGGACTCTAAACGTTATTTTAAGTGGCTCTTCGTCATTAGACCTTCATTCACAACAGTACCCATAAATGCGTTGTCTGATGCGTTGTTAGATATCATTGTTTTTGTTTCTTTAAACTCTTTATTTTCCTTTGCGGTTTTCTATGAGAAAATGAAAGCTATGGAGAAACACACAGAAATAAACACTTTTTGAGTCAGAAAACAAACATTTCCTTCAATATTTTTGATCAGATTAAAGTTTCAATGGTGCCCTTGTAAATCGGGCATTGCCATCTTTGCATAGAGGATCAAATGAAATTACACGTACAGTCCCTTTAAATGTTTTAATCTTTCAAATCCTAAATATTCTAGGTTGGAGTTCTGTATTCCTCTACAGTAATATCAGTTCATAGAACCAGTAAACTAGAGGAATGTCGGATATTTTGTCAGAAAGATACAAGGTAACATTTATCGTGTTGTTCTGTATATCCAAAAAGGCACTTTCCCAAGTGGTAACTTCCCAAGTGGTAACTTCCCAAGTGTGCCATTTCCCAAGTAGAAACTTCCCAAAGGTAAGGTTAGGCCTTCCGATGCGCCACAGGGCTAAATGAGGGCCGAGCGCTACGACTAGGATAAAGGCAGGGGTTAAGCGCTGCGGCTAAGAAGTGGCCATATGGAAAAATACCATTGGAAAGGTGCTGCTTGGGAAAATGTTTAAGGGAAAGTACCTAACATCAACATGAAATACATTGCGTAGTTTACACAGACCCATTTTACCTAATCAATATATTCTAAAGCACTGGTAAAACTTTTTGTCTAAAACCATCAAATACAGATAAGATGTCTTAACTGTCATATGTTCCTATTTCAAATAGCCCACAGTGAATATCGAGATCAAGGGATCGTGATTGTAAGTATCCAACCAAAAGTTCCCATGACATGAAGTATTGCATTTCAGGCTTTATATTAAAGGCCAAAGACCGAATCAATCTTGATACATTATAGTTAATGAATTTTATGTCGTTATTAGTCTCATTCTTTTTGTATTTTCCACCTATACATAGTAGTAAAAACTGAAAGGAGAGTAAACATCGTTTTCTTCTTTCTATCATTTAATGATGATAGGAAAGGTCCCTAAGGATTTAATTTCTGAACATTTTGATAACAAATCAGATAGAAAATTTTAAATTAAAGACGAATATCATAATCTACAGAAAAAGTAATGACGACAACCATGCTTCAGTTTTCTGGTTACAACTGAATATATACTTAACTCTTTCTTATTCCCCGCCCTTTGTTCTATACTTTAGATGAGTCGTGTGATGACGCTTCTAGACAAGTTCTTGTTTCTGGGTTTACAGATTTAATCTTTGCTTTTAATCATTATTTTGGGTTTCGTCCTTTGTTTAAAGACATATAGAGACAAAGACATATCAAGCACGTGGTAATCAGCTGTTGCAGGGCATAGGGATAAATTCGTCCGTTTTTCTTTGAAAACTGATTATTTTTTGATTTGATCTATTAAGTAACATGCGGATTTCTGTTTAAGTAGCAATCGAGGAAATTTTTGGAAGTATAACCTTTCAGCCCAGAAAATCGAAAATATCTTCCACATTATCTATCAAATATAGGTTTAAAGGGTACCGTGTAGTTAATTCAAATAATTGGTTTTATTATATTTATTTTTGTTTTTAGATGTAAATATTTCTCTCTGGATACGCGGAGAGGATCCTGTCATCTTAAATCCACAACCAATACTAAACTTGGAGCTCCAGACAGGTACAATTTGAATAAAAATTGAGATTTAATTTTTCAATTATAAAATCTGCAAATTTGTTTAAGTTTAAAAGCAAAAAACGGAACCAATGTCGTTTTCTGTCAAATTACCGCTATTTTCTAAATTATCTTTGTGCTAGAAATCCATGATATGTTATGGCCAGTAATGATAAATTTGAGATATAAACTTAACATATTATACACTAGCTCAGGCACCCAGCTTTATCTGGAAACAAATTTTTTTTTTAAAAGAGTCAATCTATTCAAATGAAAACTTTTAAACCAAGCTAAGAACATTCTCGTAGGTTCTACAGAATTAACAGATTAATCGGTTTAAGGGTTTCTGAGTAATGATTGGACACACAAACAGAGATTATTCTATATATATAAATATATATTATATATATTGAATATATATTTATATTGTATATATATATATATATATACATATCCATAAATATATTGAATATTTTTAAGTTATGTATCCGGGACGAAGTACTGCACTCATGAGAAGGAGAGCTTGATCAAGGACCGCATGAAGTTGATGAGAAACTATAACAAGGACCAGTACAATGAGCTGGACAGTGAACTACTAGAACTAGATTCAGCAGACGTTCAACGGAACTCCAGGACCATGAACCTGGGACTGGAGAACAAAAGTTATCCAGTTGTTATTGTTGAGCATGGTTCTGAGAAACAGGATAACTATAAAACCATCCTAGCGGGAATACCAGCAAACTTTGGTCTGGTTATCAGTCACAACAAATCGGTAAAAATAAGATAACTGCCTAATACGCTCATTTTTATTGTTACGAGCAATGTTTTATTTAGAAATTTAGAGGGTGTACATTGAGAACCAGAAAACTGTACACGAAATTTCAACTTTGTTCTTCCCTTTCCTAAAGAAGTGTCGCGGCGCTATAGATTTAAAAACGATAGTTTTTCATTTCTCTGAACGTTCTAGTATTCGCTTTTTTTCGAACCACACTATCCTTCACCATAATTTTTGAAATGTTTGTTTACAAAAATTTCGTTCGTTCGTATAACGATATCCATCGCTATCCATAAACTAAATGAATAACCAAGTACATCCAGTTTGTATTCCATTCGGAATATTTCTTATCATATTTTCATCTTTAATTCAATATTCGTCGAAAACTAGTACTCAAAATACATGGCCTGATACAAAAGTACAATACAATAAACAGCAAACACGGAAAACTATTATGGGGAAAAGATGTTAATAAAATAAGGCCCTCACTCACTGTGATTGAAAGGTCTCAAGATATCTAGCAAAAATCGAGGAGAATTTTCCCAATTACTTTTTAAAGGCCAAATCTAACAACAAGTGCTAATATTTACATGTAAAGGGATAAAGGAAAGCATAAGTGAGAAAGAGCAGTAAACTCAAAGCCCATTGCGTGTTGCGACACTTCAAAGTCGACCCTGTCTTAAATATTGATGAGACTTTTATAAGCAGGCTGAATCTTTGCGCACTGACTTTAACCCTTTGCGTAATTTCTGTTAAAAAATAAGCAAAAATATTGAAAAAAAACGGAAGTTGAGATCATTAAAAAATAAAGAACAGTATCTTTGATCAATCTTAAACCTGTATAGTGTATATTCCGGATATATTTGATCAATCTTAAACCTGTATATTCCGGATATATTTGATCAACCTTGAGCCTGTATATTCCGGATATATTTGATCAATCTTAAACCTGTATATTCCGAATATATTTGATCAATCTTGAGCCTGTATATTACGAATATATTTGATCAACCTTGAACCTGTATATTCCGGATATATTCGATCAATCTTGAACCTGTATATTCCGGATATATTTGATCAATATTGAGCCTGTATATTCCGGATATATTTAATCAACCTTGAACCTGTATATTCCGGATATATTTGATAAATCTTGAGCCTGTATATTCATAATATATTTGATCAATATTGAGCCTGTATATTCCGGATATATTTGATCAACCTTGAGCCTGTATATTCCGGATATATTTGATCAATCTTAAACCTGTATATTCCGAATATATTTTATCAATCTTGAGCCTGTATATTCCGGATATATTTGATCAATCTTAAGCCTGTATATTCCGGATATATTTGATCAATCTTTAACCTGTATATTCCGAATATATTTGATCAATCTTGAGCCTGTATATTCCGGATATAAAATGATAAACGATTTACTCACTGGTTTTAACCGGTTTTGTGCATAGTGCATACACTAGGTGCAATAAAGATAATTTCTTTAAAATACTCAGTTAGGCTTGAATATAACAAAAGGCAAAGCATTTAAGATTTTCCAAATTGGTAAACTAATCTTTAAACTGTAATTTAAGCACCTACAGAGTGTCCCAAAAAACAAAAGCAACATTTTTTGGAAGTATACAAAAACTCTCTTTATGACGTTACAGCTCTCAATTTGGTTCAAAATAAAAAGGAATTGAGTCTTTGTCACAATCTTTGATTTTCTAATTCCCACGTATCTTTGAAACCCAATGTCGTATACCTTAGACATTTAAAACTATGAATTAGATCAAATAATCTAAGTTTGAACTATGAAAGCTTTACACCAGTATAGGTTGCAAAGATATAGGGATTAGAAAATATGGGGTTTGAGAGTAAATACTACAATTCTATACTTTCGATCGAGTGACGGAGTAACTAATAATACTTTATATACTGTCCCATTGAATTGGGTTTTCGAAAATGTGGTATTTAATAGTCTAAGGATATAGAAAATTTAAGTTTGTGTTATAAATTCAATTTATTTATCACCATTTTCGAATATTTTGTCTGACATTAAAATCAAGAATGTCATCAGCGACGTAAACTCTGCTATAGAGAAATTAAATGTATTCTCCAGCTTATATATTTTAACCTTTTGTACTTTTTTCAGTTTGTTGGTAAAGCTGTAGTATTTGAACCTGCAGATCTATGCAGCCAAAGACTAGCTGATATTAGGTAAAAATATACAATACTATACAATGCTAATTTGAGAACCCAGCGTTGCCCAGGGTACTCATATTTATTCCAACTGTTTACCCGCATTTGGTCATAAATAACGATCATAGCTATTTTTCCCTACACAACTGGACCCACTCAATTTAGTATCTCAAAACCAAACTAAGATCATAAAAAATCAATCAAAATAAAATAATAATAAAATAAAAATTGTAAGCAAATCGGTCAAGGGGTTAATGAGTTATGATCGTGCATACAAACAAACGGAGAAACAGACAGACAAAGAAAGATTACAACTTTATATATATATACAAGCTGGAAAGCCCGGCGTTGCTATGTAAAAAAATAAAAATAAAAAATTTAAAAAAATAAATCTTTTTTTTTTAACATACCCCGGCAACCCGTGAGTGTCCACAAAAATGTCAGTCCATTTGGTCCAGCCGTTTGGCCGGCTATAGGCAACATAAATATAAATGTCTTGTTTTATTATATAAACTAACTGGAGGGTCCGGCGTTGCCCGTGGAAAAAAATTGATTTTTTTAGCCTCTAAAATCCCCCGGCCAATTTATAATCTCAAAACCAAGCTTAGAACATTCCCAAATTTGAGGCAAATCGGTCCAGGGATTTCCGAGTTATGATCGGACAAACAAACAGACAGACGGACAGAGATACAGACTAACAGAGATTGCAACAGGGATATTAGCCTAGCAAATACCACCTGCACAAACCTCAATGCAATCACTTTTTATCTTCGGTGGTAGGCGATTATATCAATATATTGAAGACTACTTATTTATTTAAATTTTATTGTTAACAAGCTTTTTCCGAATTACAAGTTTTAAAGGAATTAAAGAGAAGCTTTTTCAATTGACAGCTTCTCTTTTTCTAGAAGATCTAGAAGTTCTAGAAGTTTAGAAGATGCTAAGTTTTAGACGAATGACTAATGACAACTAATGATTCTAGGAAAAAGTTAGATGAGCTGAAGAAGGAAAAACCTGAATCTAAACTAATCGGAATTGTGAAGAGAGGTCTTTGCTTGTTTAGCACTAAAGCAGGTGATTCATTAGCAAACAGGTTTATTTAATCTAAATTGGTTGATTCATTGATTGTTTGATGATTAGCACTTAATCATTTAAATCACTGATTAAAATTAGTTTTTTCATCACTATTTATCAGTCAATTAGATTTTTTACATTTTTCAGCTATAAACAGTTATCTAGAAAGAATTCATTTTTAAACATTTTTATAAAATAGATGATAGTATACACTAGCTGTACAGTACAGCCTGTACTCTGTACAGGATTGTTTTCTCTCTGCTTACACTCTGATATCCATAATAATATATTAATCAATAAATAACTTAACAAACTTCAATCTCTTTCCATTGAGTCTTTATCCTACTTTTCATATATTGCATTAGTTTTGTACAATTTTGTTTTTTTAATTATCGATAAGATTATTGATCTGCCGATTGATTAATCGGTTTATTGTTCGATTTACAAATCAATTTGTCAGTTTATTTGTTTTTAATGTTTAGAAAACGCAGTGAATGTTGGTTTTGATGGAATGGTTATCCTTGATAATGTGGGGGATACCTCGGTAGCGTATATCAAAGGAGCTCAGAAGGAAAAATTCAAGGTATTCAATTATTTAAATTTTAATTGTACATTTTCCATTTTGCTGTACACTGTTAAATGCACTGTACACCTCACTGTACGATGTTTAATTAGTTGTATAATTTACTGTACGCTAGGGTTTGCAGCGAACAAAACGTTTCGCAAAAAAATACGAAAATTTACGTTCGTATTTCGCAAAATTGTTCGTGAAATTTTGCATTTTTCGCGAAAATGAATGAAGCGAAAAATGCGAAAATGTTGGAGCTGTATTTTGTCTATTTTGATAAATTTTCGCAAAAAAAATTTCTTTTTTTTTCAAATTCCGATTTTTTCGCATTTTTTAGCGAAATGTTTGCATTTATTTTTTCGCGAAAATTTCGCATTTTTTCGCTAAACAGATGGAAGTGAAATTTTGCGAGGAAAAAAATATTCGCATTTTTTGCGAACGAACTAACTGCGAAAAAAGGGGAAAAATTTTGCGAAACGATTTTTCCTTTTCGTGGCAAACCCTACTGTATGCTGTTCAATGAAATTTATTTTAACAGTTGTAAAATGTTTAAACTTTTTGTCTTTATCTAGAATTTCCCCGCAATATTCCTGCTGAAGAAAGAAGCCGACATTCTTGTCGATATCCTTCATAAAAACAAAGGATATCTAACCCTGCACATGCAAGGTACAATTAAGATTAATAATTTTTTGATTTTAGAGAAATTAAGGAAATTAAGCAAAATTCAGCAAAATTAAGGGAAATTACGAAAAAATTAAGCAAAATTAAGGAAACTGAATTTATTTATCAGTATTGGCAATTTTATGTTTTTCTTCATTTAGGTATCATTAAAAAGGATTAAAAAATATCGTTGTGAATTTTTCATAGGCATCTGTAAATAGGGGGGGGGGGGGTGGTACGACAAAAAGTAAGTGTACCATTTCTTCAAGTTTGGCGTTATTTAATTTATTACAAGTTTAAATAGATAATAAATATACATATCTTTCTTAATATATTCTTCACCTTGTAAAGAATGAAAACAGAGGGGGGCGGAGGGTTAAGAGACAGAAGATAAGAAAGAAAACATCAAAAAACAAAATGTTAGAATTTGTCTTAGAAATGAACAAGAAACTAGGAAAAATAATAGAAGCGAATGCGATATTATGTAGTTTTGCTGAAACCTTGAGAAGCTGAAAACCTATCCGAATAAAATTCTTTATCTTGTAATTAATTATAATTTTGATGTAAAACAAATAAAGATTTTTTAAGAAATTAAACTATTTAGATTCAAGTACTGTTAACTGGTATGATGTGAAAGATATAACACCGAAGCCCACCCCTAGCTCCAGACAATCAACGGTTGGGGTGGGACAGAAAAGACCCGCCTACAATAGCCCATTTAACTACTGGAGTAACAACAACACAGTGCAGGTGCAGTTTGTTCAGTCTTCATGATAAATGGCTCCTCAGTAGATATGTGCTTGATTAAAAAAGTCTTAAATCTCTTTGAGTAAAGGAGAAAAATAGTGTTCAGAAAACCTTAAAATCTTATTATCGGCTTTATACATTTTGTAGGATAGCTCGGACACATCAATATTGTATATTACTACTACCTTTTGTAGGCAAAAGAAAATTATTTGATTTTGCATTATCTTGACCCGTTAGTGACGAGAAGGTCAATTTTCACCGGGTGAGTTTTTTTAAGTGCCTTTATTCTTAAACTAAATGTCGTCCTGTCTTTTCCTGCGCTTTCCTGAGGATTCCCTGTTTTCAAAACATATGTTATATTTGAAGTAACTTTAAAATTGGGGTATTTTTTTAATTTTCAATTTTAAAAAAACCCAAAAAACAAGATTTTAAATTCAGAATAAAACCAAAAGAACACCCTGTAATTTAGTTTGCAATATTCTAATATATTCTTTTTTAAATAGCTTTTTTGAGAAGCTCTCGGTTTTGAAGTTGTAAGCCAAAAATGACCTCCCAGTGAAAAAGGTTTTAAAACCAAAAAAACAGGGGAAGGGGGTTCTGGAACTTAGCTACCTGGCCGTGTATATTAGCCTTAGTGTACGATTAGGACAGTTTTTGATAAAGGATGTAAAGATAAAGAGATTCTGGCCAATTCATACAGTACAAACATCTAACATATTACGCTTTCGGAGTACAATGTATGGGGAAGTTTTGTATCTTGAAGTTTTCTCAGAACCTTTAATGAATGATGAAGTATTGCCAGATGTGACTTAAGGGGGACGCCAACCTCCTAGAAAATTTAGGAGACGTCCCCTTCCCTGGAAAACTGAAGGGATCGAGTCCTTCCTCCCCCCCCCCCCTTGAAAAATTAGGAGCGCAAGAAGAGAGAACAGGAAACTTTTAGCAATTTAATTTAGATTTTTAAGAATAGTATAGACTTAAAAAGAATTCAGTATTAAAAATCCAAGATTGAGTGGAATAACAAAGCATGGTTGCACACACACATATATTTATATTATAACAAATGAATAGTGTTGGACCAACTAAGGTTGATCTAAATACACACGACATTCGACAATGGCGAATTTATTTTACATTCGACTTTTCTCTTTTGATATTTTTTTCTATCAAATTTAGGAGTTTAAACCTCATTTAATCATTTTGTTATCTTTCATATTCATGCTTTCATACAGTGAGCACCAAATACAGTGGAAATCTACTCATCTTCTTTTTAATTATGAAATTTGAAACTGGAGTATTTATAATAATGCGTCCTGCACATTTTTAAAAATATTTAACATCAATTCCAAAAAATGCAAATTATAAAAACCAAAACAAATCAATTTATAAATATTGAATTTAAATACAGCAAAACCGACATTTATTCCACAGTTTCTGTTTCTCATTGAATAATTAAAATGATTATTAGAATGTGACACGAAGTGAATCAACTGCAACATCACCTACTCCTGCTGCAACTACACCAACAACTCTACCTAAAACCAACATCACACTTACAACAATCAAGAACTCAAATAGTTCAGGTTAAAACACTTTATCTTTATACAGGGTGTCCCAATAAACATGGGAGTTGAGTACCGATTTTGATATTGATATATGATATTATTAAATTTTTTTAACGTTTATTTTTAAATATTGGTTTTAACCAATCTTATTAAAAAATTGTAAAAATAATCATGTGATATAGCAGCTTCTGGTTTTTGATATCTCTTTTTTTCCTAAAATCTCCATTTATATTATTTTTGTTTTGAAACATTGACCAAATGTTGGCTGATTTAAAAAAACAAAACTATATTTTTTTGTGTGTTATCGCTGGTGAGGCCAAGATTTACAGGTTTTATAGCTACTCCTTGATGGCCTTGCTTTCTCATCTTCTCTGAGTCAGGAACTAAATTCAAACACATATTTCTGGTATTCTCTATTTAGGGTAAAGTGGAGGGGGGTGAGAACGTCTCCCAGCCCATATTTTTAATAAAAATCAATCTTGTTAAATCAAAACATCGTCTTGTTAAATAATTCTTTCTTTAAGTTATATAAACTGAGAAAGCTGTCGTCTGTAAGATTTTTTTGTGCTATGTTTACAATTTTTTTCAATGTTTTGACTGCATACGGTTGTACTTAGTAAAACAAGAAAATAAAATTACTGAATACAAACAGAGTAAGCTTGTCTGTCTTCCCTGAACATCTTGCGGATACATTATAGACACATCTTTACAGTCATTTACCGTTTTCATAAAGTAAACTATTGTTCTTCACTGAATTCCCATGTTTGTTAAAACACTCTGTAGGTTGAGAACCCAGCTTTGCCTGAAAACTGAACTTTCTTTATAAAAGTTTAAGATTCAATGCACAACCAGGGAGATCTAAAGTCAGAACTTTTTTGTTTTAAATCTCGGGATCAAACAATCTCCATCTTATACTCACGGATTAAACTAAATTCTACTCGATATCCTGTGTGCGTCATACCCTGCATGGATTAGTTTATAAAGTTGAAAATAAAGTACCCACTATGGATATCCTGTGTGCGCCATACCCTGCATGGATTAGTTTATAAAATTGAAAATAAAGTACCCACTATGGATATCCTGTGTGCGTCATACCCTGCATGGATTAGTTTATAAAGTTGAAAGTAAAATACCGACTATGGATATCCTGTGTGCGTCATACCCTGCATGGATTAGTTTATAAGGTTGAAAGTAAAGTACNCTCTTAACTAATTGCCCCCCAAATAAACCATTTATCTCATAGCTAAATGACATACTAACTTACTATTTGACATCCTAAATAAATGACCCCCTAATAAACTATTTGACGTCCTTACTAAATGACCATCTAATAAACGATTTGAAATCCTAGATAAAAAGCCTACTTAACTATTTGACATTCTAAATAAGACAAGCCTAACTAACGATTTGACATCCTACTGACCCTTAATTGGCTCCCTACTTCCTTAACTGGACGACAACATATGTAAATGACCCCTTAATAAACTATTTGACCCTCTGACTAAATAACCACTCAAATTTTCATCTACTTGACCACCTGTTAATTTAATCTTTTGATTTAGAATTTATTGTCTGTTTTTGATTTAGGATTGTCTGTTCTTTATTTAGGATCTATAATCTGTTCTTGATTTAGGATCTATAATCTGTTCTTGATTTAGGATCTATAATCTGTTCTTGATTTAGGATCTATAATCTGTTTTTGATTTAGGATCTATAATCTGTTCTTGATTTAGGATCTATAATCTGTTCTTGATTTAGGATCTATAATCTGTGGTCTAATCCTGGCACTGTTCCTTGTATTCTCAGTACTTACTCTCATTGTTGGAAGGTTGATGTTTTTTTAATATATTTAGAGATAATAAGGCAATAGAGAGGGGTTATTCGAAGGAGAATAGGGGGGGGAGGGGTTTGTTTACGTACGTCCCGGAAGATAATCATGATTTAAGCCAATGTTTGCAGACCGAAATTAAAACTAAGTGTTCAAATAAAATCTTGTTTTTATTTAAACAGATTTTAAAAGTAGCTAGTAATTGGTTTTCAAAGATTGATTCTAAACTAGATGTGTTTTACAAAATTTTAAAGGACCCTTTTAATTTCATAAAATCAAATTTTTTAATTTGTTTAGAATTAGAAAAAATGCTAAAAGGAGAGAGAATCATATCAGATGCCAACAAGCACTAAGGTATATCTGAAAATATTATTTTGATGAACACTATCGTAACGAAAGCTAAAATCTAGAAAAATCAAAACGTTGACTTCTCTACTCTATATATTAGTTTTTTTTTCTTTTTTATCTTTCTTTTTTTCTGGTTTCTTATTTTTTCTTTATTTAAGGTTGCATACTACGAAGAAGATGAAGCATATTTGGAATCTGGCCCTTTAACTGTAATCCTTCCTCCAGAATACCATCATTAATTCACATAGATATTACCCTTGCAAAATACATTAATTGAATCATAATCATATTTATTGATTTAATTGGTATTTTTATCATGGTCTCATTGTTATTCTTTCTATTGATTCATTGGTATTCTTTAACATTGATTCATTGGTATTCTTTATCATTGATTCGCTGGTATTTTTTATTACTGATTCTTGGCTATTTTTATCATGATTCATTGGTTTTCTTAACTCAGATCACAATAATTGTATCTTTAGTATTCTTGGTGCAGACTACAATCATTGATTCATTGGTATTCTTGATTCAAAATGTAACCAATATTTCGAGTATAGTATTCCTTCATCAGAATTAGTATTCTTTCATCATTGCATCATTGGTATACTTACTTCAGAATACAATTTTTTATTTATTGGTATTCTTATGTGAGAATACAGTCATTGGGTTTTTATATTCTTAATTCAAAATACAATTATTTATTGATTGGTATTCGTATGTCAGAATACAGTCATTGATATTCTTAATTCAAAATACAATTACTAATTCATTGGTATTCTTTCATCAAAGGGTTGGCATTTTTTAACGACCGAATATTCCTACACGATATAGATGAGATGACTTGTTATCCGTTCCACTGTTATCGTTGACTACACTTTATTTTCCAGTAAGCCTCTCTCCATGCTTACAGTATGATTAGAATACTTACTTCTAAATACAATTATTATTTCAATTGGTATTTTTTCATCAGAATGCAATCATTGATCCATTGGTATTCTTACGTACTTCATATGATCGAAGGTATTCTTACTAAAAAATAAATACTAAATGCTAAATAGGTGTCTGACAATACTGCTATTAAGTAAAGCTGAATATCTAAACTTATTCGTATTATCATCAATAATTTATCTTATCAACCGCCCAATAATTTATCTTATCAACCGCCGAATAATTTATCTTTTCAACCGCCCAATAATTTATCTTTTCAACCGCCCAATAATTTATCTTTTCCACCGCCCAATAAAAGTTATTAAACAAAATCATATTCTATGTTTACGGTAAATTGTATCTTATCTGACATAAGATTCCAAACTACTCATTATATTGAATTATAAAGTTCGTATTTAACTATCTTGCTCATAAACAGTATCCTCTTAACAATATTATCAGGATATTTATTATCTTGCCTTGTATAATGTATATTTATGCATACACAGTGCTAACCAGAAATAGTCGACATGATAATAATACTCAAGTGAATTTTATATTATAACAAAGCAAATTGTTTTACTAGACAATTATTAATTCGCTATTTTAGTGAAATGGGTCTGCTTATACACTGCACAATTGCTGTATCTCATTCTCATTGAACTTATGAAAGTTATAACTTGATTATAAAAGTCGTCTTCCTTTTCTGGTTATCACTGTACTATAAAGTTTTACAAGTCATACTTCGTTATTCAATGCACCATTAATCCAAATTTTCGGAATATAATTGTAATTTTAAAAATTTTGATTTAAAAGTTTTATAATTTTATAATTATGGCGACGTCATGCGAAAAGTAATATTTTCACCTTTGTGTTTTTATTCATAAAAAAAACAAAAATTGGGAAGAACCTCGATGCTTAAATTGGTGCTCATCTTCATTTTTGCTAAACTCGAAATTTTGTGGGGCATCATTTTTATTCTGTACAAGATTGCTCTTTAAACAAAATAAGGGAAACAGTTCTATCGATTGAACACTAAACGATTGGAGACTTTTAAAGTTCCATTTTTTAATCTGATATTTGAGCAAACATTCTAAAACATTAGAACATATTTCCTTCTGTTGTAAATATTTTCCAAGTTTAAAAAGGATTTTTATTAATAAATTCTTTTATCATTTCGGTGAATTTTCTATGGTGATGGAGGGTCGTCTTCGCTCTTTTACTATTGTAAATATATATCTATTATCTATATGTTCAGAACATATTTTTCAGTTGTCTTATGTAATTGATATAAAAATAAACGAAAATTAAGACAAAACAAAGTTTGTCCATCTTACATGTGAACTTTTTAAATTTTAAACACGTCATGAAGAAATTGAGTCTTATTGCCACAAACTATGATTTTCTCTTTCTTATATCTTTACAACCCATTGTCGTAGACCTTAAATATTTCAAACTATAAATTCTGTTAGATCAAATAATCTAAATTAGAAATATCGAAGGTTTTGCACAAATAGGTTGCAAAACTATTGGAATTAGAAAATGTGAGTTTGTGGCAAAAATTAATCATCATTTTTTGAACTTGTAGTCTACGGTTTGATTATGATTTATAGCATTATATACCAAAACAACTCAAATTAGAATATCTATATAATACTAATAATAATAAACAGTTGATAATAATATAAATTGCTTTTGTTGAAAAGTCATTTATCGAACTTGAATTTAAGATTTTTGGTTCTAATAATATTTATTTCTTCAATAAAACTTGTTAAGACTGCAGCAGTCGTAATTTCAAAAGAGTGGCATTACATTCACAATCGTCGTAAGCTAATAAAGAATATATTTATGATTATGTCAAGCATTCTATATATAAGTCGGACAAGCCACTTTTTACATGCAGCAATCATGTTCATATGTATCAAGCAATTATTTTTTATTGTGCAAGAAAAAAAAGGTTTCAGATAAAAACTGAAAAGTTGGTACGATCATATATCTTATGTTTATTTTCCTTTTACATATAAGATAGATATATAAGTGTAATAAAACATTGTTTTCTTGAGTATGTGTATTGTTCCTGAGTGTTTGCTATGAACAATATGAAAAATAAAAATTACAATTATTAGAGTAAAAATACGATGGAGGAGACACGGAAACATGTAATACAAAAAGTACATTATTTTAATATATCCACTGAAAGTCTGGAAAAATTATCACAATATTGTACATTCTCATCTGTAAAAAATGATAAAATGGAGAAAAAAATTCTTCAATTTTTTTTGCTTATCAATATTTTGAAAAGTTGTTACATCAATATTCCAGTTTTATCTGACATTTTAATCTATAGCTATCTGCATGTTTTTATTGAAAGAAATATTCAGATGAATTCAAAAGATCTTTATATTTTTCTCCAATAGAAATGGTTCACTTTTGGACAAAGCCACAATTGCAAATAATTGAAAATTATAGACATTGGTAATCTAATTCATACTTGATCAGACAAAGCTTTTAAGGGTTCCTTGAAATTACGCTTACAGTCCCTTTAAGAAGAATTCTCTGTAGCAAACAGTGAAAGTAAAGTTGATATAGAAAAGATTTGAATTGATAGATAGATAGGAAATGAAAGAGAGGGATACTGAATGGTTAAAACCCAAAAGTTTGGGCGAGGTCTCTTCAATACAAGAGATTGCAAGTTTAATAATCATTATTTGATAAAAATATAAATTTCAACAAACTCTCATCTGCATGTAAGCTAATCATTTTAATGTCTTAATGTTAAAGAAATAGTTAAAACTTCGGAACTGTGCAACATCCCTCAAAACTTTTGGGCTTTGTCAATTCATGATAGTTTGGAGATATTAGAATTGCAACCGTCCGCCATGCCTCCAGAGACCAGACTTCGGTTTCTGTAGTAGTCGGAGATATGGGATACATGATACAGAATACAGGGTAATAGGATACAGGATACATAATACAAGATAAAGAACACAAGATACGGGATTCAGATTACAGCATACAAGATACAGAACACAGAGTACAAGAAGCAGGATACATGGCTCAAGATACAGGATACAGAGCTTACTAGAAGGAATAGGTACAGGATACATTGCCATGATTAATAACGTTAAAATTGCACAAGTTCAAAGCCTTAAAAAAAACAGTGGGACTCATGAAACGGTGGAATAGTTGGACGACTATTAGACTCAAGTTATGATTATAAATAAACAGCGCACAGAGCATGAAAGACAGCAACTGTGCAGTAGTATACACATATGATCTCATTCATTCATATTTTTATTCAACTACAAAGCACGAGATAATACAAATAAAAAATCACAATTTACTATGTAGTTTGGACCCGCCTAACCAGAGTAGGTTGTTTTAATTGGTTGGCCCACTATAAACGAATGAGAATTGCAGATAAAAACAATGTACATTGTACATTTTAAACATAAGAATGATAGGTGAAGAAAACTGTGGATATGATGAATCTGGATCTGTTGATAAACTACCAAAATCTGTCAAGTATTTGTTTGAGTGCCCGGTTTGCCTGGATTTTGCCTGGCCACCGAGAAAAATATTCCAGGTAACAGCTTAGTTAACAGCTTTGTTCAGGTATTTGGAAATAGTAAATATGTACATATGCAGATCTTCAGGTATTTGAGTATAGTAAATTTGTACATTTACTATACCCAAATACCTAAATATGTGTAAATACATACATATTAGTGCACATTCAGCTTTCAGAGAAGCAACAACTAGGTCTTGATAAGCGCTTCTTGAAAAGACGACATCTAATGCTCTATCTCTATTGTTAATAAGCAATGGATTTTATTTTAGTGCCAGGAGGGGCATATAGTGTGTGAAGTGTGCTACAGTAACACTGATCTTCAGAACTGTCCAATCTGTAGAATCCCAATACGGGAGCAAGGACAAGTCTCGAGGAACAGGTTTGTGATGCTAGGGTCATCAGGGGGATCTAACCAGAAAAAACATGCTCCATATCAAGGTTATAATACAAGAAAAGTTAATTGCAGTTGCGTATACTCTGCGTACATATTGAAACCAGTTCTCTCCTGGCGGAATTTGTAAACAAGAATAGATGCATCTGTAACCGTTTAGTATCTGAGGAGGTTAAAAGCATTAAATTAAAATTTTTTTGATAATTCACATTATAGTTTCCTATGACCAGAATATTTCATTGATTTTTTATGTGAAAGATGAATCTCATGTCAGACTGTAACATCCGTCTTGTGTTTACATTATTGCCCAGAGACAGTACACTGCAGTACAAAAGATGTGTACACCTCTGAAATAACTTTCCTTGCATTATAACCTTGCTGCATATAGTTATGCAGTACAGAAAAGAGTATAAAATTTGTACTTCATATGTATTTATTTGTTGCTGCTGATAGTGATAACAATTTTTTTATAAATCAAAGCTTAAATAGAAAGGAGTAACAATAATAAACGGCTACCACTATATATTTGTTTTCATTAAAAACGTGCGAAAATTTCAGGAACACACAAATAATTCTTTTAAGAACCTTCAATTAAAAACTTGGAAATTTAAAGTAGCGTTTTACATCAGTCCTAAAAATTAATAAAATCCTTAATTTTAGACAACTTGAAGAACTGTCCTCGGCACTCTACGCTTTGGAACCGTCGTCTTCCACCTCCGGTCCCCCGCCTGTCTCAGGGAACGCTATACTGGCCGGACATCAGCTGACTGGAACTCAATTACGGTCCGGAACACCAATCCTGGATCCTAATGCCCCATCTGCTCCACCATACAGTTCCATCACGGTGACTTTCTTTACAATTCTATCTCGTTTTAAATGGATGGCTTACATAAAAATTTTCAATTTTTTTAAAAAGAAATTAAAATAAAACAAAACTGAATAATAGCCAACCACACATTTGAAATGCTGAAAACAAAACTTATTTCAAATATTACAAGACGCATTACAAAATGACATTTTTCAAAACGGCAATTTAAAAATGACAATATCTCAACGAAAAATTCCCCAAATTATAATTTCCCAAATCACATGTTCCTAATAGCAATCTGCAGCGCTCAGTCTCTTTCACTTGGGAAAAGTGCTTTAAAACTTTATTGTTGAGGTGGCTGGTGTTGAGAATTCAGAGGCTGCTGATCAGAGGTCAGAGGATTATATAGAGGAGGAGGGGGAGGATACAGATGAATCAGAGGAATCTGAGGAGGTATCTATCTATCTATCTATCTAAAAGTATCTATCTATTTATCTATCTATCTACAATGACAACAAGAAAACTATGGAACACCAAGACGAGATTTTAATAATACTTAAACGTACTTGATGTTAATACAAAGAAAATTGGCACTAATTAAATCGCTAATTTATTGAAAATAGTGAAAAAAGGTAAGCTCCGTTACGCTTTTGCATTTCCTGATTTAAAAAACTTTCCCAACGTTGCGTTAAAGCTTTAGTAATATAAATACAATTTTTTAACGTTCCACTTTCATGCAAGGTAAATGTTTTCAGAGACCTTACGTTACACTTTCACTTGGTTTGAAAAGTAAAAGGTGACAAACGCTTTGCTTTGCGTTAATAAAACGTCATTGGGGCATAGTTCTTCACGTTGCAATGAATTGCAGTGCAAAGAATATTTTTTGTTAACGTTACGTTTTATCTTTTCCAATATAAATCTTTTCTTCCGTTACTATTTATGGAAACCTTATTGTAAAAACTTTTTTGTTACACTATTTTACAACTGGCAATCAAAACTGTTTATTCGTTTCGTTTATAAGAAAAATATGAAAAAATGTTCTATTCGTTACGTTGTTTTAAAAAGTTCAGGCCTTAACGTTTTTACGTTACACATTTGTAAATAGTATTGTTTCTATAAAAACGTTACAAGATATTTTCCGCGATAATTGCATTCCTACTTTCGTATTTTCATCCTAAAACATGAACCATACAAAAAATTAGTGTCTTTAATACTTTTTTTACCCATTCTGTATGTTGGTATTGGATACCTTTTAAGATAATGTGTAGACTAATGCAGCAATATAAAGATGTTATAGTATTATCATTGAAACGGTTTTTAAAATTTGTGAAAGAAAGTTTTTAGCATTAGACTTTTAACTCAAAGGTGTGTTTTAAAGGGAATAGAGACGTAATTTCAAGTGACCTTCCATTTTTGGTGTGGCATGTCCGGCTTACATTTGGAAGATAGGAAAAACGCTGGTATTTTCAAAACATTAATCAGATAAAGGTATACAAGGTACCATTGGAAATCGAACATGGCCCTCTCTAAATGGAAGATCACTTGTAATTATCATCGTGTATTTGATATAAATGTTTTGGGACATTTCATAAAATGAGTTAAAATTCGGCAAGGAGTGGAACAGTAGTTTTAAATTATTTTACGTAAATTTAGGGTTAATTTTTTTATTTTTACTCAATGCAATCCAACCCTCAGAATTCATAGTTTGAAATATCTAAGGTCTACAACATTGCACACTCCTCTGGCGCTTTAGTTATTGTAAATTGGCGGTACAGTCAAAAGTAGGACTGCAAAGGTTGGCCCAGCTCGGATATTCAAATGTACACCGGTGGGGCGTGATTGGGTTGCAAATATATAGGGATTATAAATATAAGTTTGTGACAACAACTCAGTTACTTTAGACTTTCTTATCTAGACTTTCTTATCTGACAGAAGTCATAGTTTGAAATATAAAAAGTCTACAACACCAGCTTGCAAAAATATAGAGATTAGAAAATTTAATTTGTGGCTGATGTTTAGTTCTTTTTGTGCTTTTTTTTATGTTTCTTAAAAAGTGAGTAAAAAAGCAGCATTAGCTTTAGTTTACAAACCACAATGAAAAGTGTTCAGGGTTGAAAAATATCAAAAAAAAGTAAGAAAAACACGAACAACGGAATAAAATTTTGTACAATTTTTTACTTTTTTTAACAAATCGATTAAAAAATCAGTTTTCTGTTCAATATTAAAGTTTCATAAAAGTTTATTGATGAACAAAATATAACACGCATTTTCCAATTGATAAAATATTTTTGCATTTTAGTAAGTATCTACATTTCTAAATTTTTCAACCTAAAACATGAACCATGCCAACTGAAGTTATGATTTCGAATAGTCAAATTAACATTAAACACAGCAAATGTGTTGTGTACACTGACCCGTTCCACTTAATAAGTTTTTTTTTGCTATTAAAATTCATTTGCTTTAAACCAGAAAATGCATTTGTAAAATGTCCAGAGTTTTAGTGGGTTTTTATTAAACACTGGCAAATCAAAAACCTTTGATGTCCAAGACACATTTATAAGATTTCAATTTTCACTAATAGCCTGTTACAAAAAACTCGTTTACACTTTAGACTAAGTTTTTGTCAAATATACTAATCCCTATATCTTTCCAACCTGATGGTTTAAGCCTGTGATATTTTAATATTACAGGTCTACGACATCGGATTGCAAAGATATAGTAAATGAAAATTAGAGTCTGTGGCAAAAACTCTTTTCCTTTAAATTTGAAATGAAAAACATTATTATTCGCATATTCATATTCATTAGACATCTCTTGCATTGATAGATTAGAGATGTTTTGAAATGTTTTGATTGGCAGAATTGTTGTTACACTTTTGAAATTAAAAGTCAGCCCTCATAACCCTACTTTTTATGAACAATATTTTCATCAGACATATATTTAACGTTAGACTAATAAATTTATTGTTCAGAGAAAAGTTATGAAACGTTTTGATTTATAGAATTAAATTTTTTTTAATATTATACGTTACATTATTGAAATTTATTTTATGAATAAAAAATAATTCGTTTCCTGATTGTTAAATTAATAATCCATTTCTAAAACGCTGAGCTTTTCATTATACTATTAGGGAAAAGTTACAAAATTTTTCATTAACAGAATTGGATTTTTCAGTTTTACAATGGTACACTTTTTTTTAAGATGAACTTTGAAATAGAAATCATTTCGATGCGATATGCAATCAAATCAACCCCTATGGAAACAAATCGTTTCTTCACATTATGGTCAACGTGTTGTAGATATTAGAAAAATAACGTTACGTTACCACACACCGCTAACATTGGGGATATGTTCCTCTAACATAAAATTTTAACGTTGACGTTAGGTATAAGCTTTTATATAAGCTTTTATATAAGCTTATATAGAATTTATCCAAACGTTTCATATTATTTTAACATAACGTACAAAAACGTTTATTTTACATTTTACTCTCGTTGACACTATCTATATATCTATCTCTATATTAGAGATGTCAACGATAGTGTAACGTAACGTAAAAACCTTGGAGTTAGTAGCCCTTGGAGGTTTTTCATGGTTTGCATTTTTCCTACCAGCCATTTTATACACCCTGTATAACTTGTTGACTGAACTATCTATACATGAACTTATAGATAATTAGTGCCAGATGACCGAGCGCACACACACACACTCACGTCTTGTCACGGTGAAGGGTAAGAACTAACTTAATAAGTAGATTTTCTTGAAGTGACAACTAAAAGAGAAAGGGGGAAGTATTATTTTTTTCTCCACAGAAAATTCGAAAAAGGGGCAGCACCCCGCACCCCTGCACAGGTAGTGAAAGGGTCTGACATAAAAACTATTCAGATTCCTTTATGAAATTCCAGGGGGGGGTTTGTTAGGAGACATCCACTGTCAACACATTCCATTTTATTTATCGCCCCCTCCCCATGAAAAATAGTGTAAGCTTCTCTAGTTATCTGGCTACTGGTAAAAGTATAATCTTTTTAACATCAAATACACAAAATATTACTTAAATATTTTCCTTTTTTACAGTTTGTAACGTTTATAAAGGATACAGGATACAGCAGACAGTGAATACGGGATACATCAAAAACTTGATACTCAACAATTTTCATAAGATAACAAATTATTTTGAAAAAAAAACGACATTAATTTGAAGATTACTTTGAGACTCAAGTTCTCCCATTAGATTATATATTCTGTAATGGCTCTCCTGGGATTACCCAGGGATCTACAAGAATATGTTTCAAGTTTCAAACTTCTCTTCAATATACTTAATTATCCATCCTTCTTATAGAAAGGCCATGTTCTCCCTATTCTACCTTTTATATTGCAAGTCATATACAGGGTAACTTAATAAATATGAGTTCTTAAAAGCACTGTAGGCTAATTTAAAAAAACCATCCATGCAAGGATTGCAATGTCTCATTCACAACGGTACCCATAAAAACAAGTATGAATTATATATCTATGTTTCTGATTTCTACTGCATATAGTGTTTAATAAATACCAAGATGAAATTGCACACGTAGGTTACAAGATAAAGATTGTACCCCACAGGATCCTTAAGATGAAGATTGCACCCTGCAGGATCCAAGATAAAGATTGCACCCTGCAGGATCCAAGATAAAGATTGCACCCCGCAGGATCCTTAAGATAAAGATTGCACCCTGCAGGATCCAAGATAAAGATTGTACCCGCAGGATCCTTAAGATAAAGATTGCACCCTGCAGGATCCTTAAGATAAAGATTGTACCCGCAGGATCCAAGAAAAAGATTGCACCCGCAGGATCCAAGAAAAAGATTGCACACCAAAGGATCCAAGATAAGATTGCACCCTGCAGGATCCAAGATAAAGATCGCACCCTGCAGGATCCAAGATGAAGATTGCACCCCACAGGATCCAAGGTAAAAATTGCACCCCACAGGATCCAAGATAAAGATTTCACCCTGCAGGATCCAAGATAAAGATTGCACCCCGCAGGATCCAAGAAAATGATTGCACCCCAAAGGATCTAAGATAAAGATTGCACCCCGCAAGATCCAAGATAAAGATTGCACCCCAAAGTATCCAAGATATATTATATTGCACCCCAAAAAGGATCCCTTGAATCATTAAAGGGACAGACCGGCTGTGTAAGATAGTTAAACTGAGTATGCAGTGTTGTGGACAAATTCTTTAGGATTCATTTGAGAAATATAAAACTTTTCCACGATGTATGATTAATGAGTTTGATTGCACAGTCGACGTTCAAAATCATGAATTTGGGTGGGTATGTTTTCAGAATCGTTTTTTTTTAATTATTAAATAACGACGACGAAAAATAAAGAAAAAATTAAACAGTAAACTAATTAGATGGTGAGAAACATATTTCTCTAAAGAAATTTGTCAATAAATCAATGCTAGAATCATTTTCTATGAATTTATTCGCAGATTTCTACAAATTCCTCAAATGTCGTCTTTTCAATAAAAATTCCAGAAAATCCGCCGAAAATCTTCGTGAATCATCAGAGATTTATAGAAACTAATAATTGAATAAGACTAATTATTTTCGATGATAAGTTTAATTTTTATTTTCTCACCCTGTTCCTAAACAACTATTTAGTTTACTGTAGAATTCTGTTTATTTTTTTTTGTCGTCGCCATTTAATTGTTTTAAAAAAAGGAATTCTGAAATCGTATTCACCCAAAAGTACAATTTTCAACGACAAATTTGCGCATAAACTCAGGATTTACAGATCTTCATAAAGTTTTATAAGTCTCAAATGAATCCTAAAGAAGTGGTCCACAACACTGCATACTCAGTTTAGCTACCTTATATAGCCGGTCTATCTCTTTAAGGATTTAAGTGTACCGCTGTAAATCGGACATTATACTTTTTTTTAAAATGAATGGTCCCTTAAAACTCCGCCTTTATTAAATAAAAGGGCTCAAAAGTACAGTTTTGAATCGAACACGCTCCTTTTTTCAAATCACTTCCCTACGCCGTCATTCTTTGTAAGTTTTCAAGGGTACCGTTGTGAATCCAACATGTCCCTTTTTCTAATGAAAGATGGTTTGAAATCATGCTTACATTCCCTTTAATAATGATCAGAATGTCAGATGCATAAAAAAATACATGATACAGAAATCTTTAGATGCGGGATAAAAAATTTACAGAAATCAGATTATTTTTTTTATAACTTTGATAAAATTTTTTTTTTTTAAAGTATTTGTTAATCCCTGAATCAGTTGTTGATGGTCTGTATAGTTGCAAACCACCGTTTCCCGCATTATTTCATGATTCAGGCATGTTCAGATATGAAATATTCAAATGCATGATACAGACATGTTCAGATGCATGATGCAGACATGTTCAGATGCATGATCCAGAAATGTTCGGATACTTAATGCAGACATGTTCAGATACATGATGCAGACATGTTCAGTTACATGATGCAGACATGTTCAGATACATGATGCAGACATGTTCAGATGCATGATGCAGTAAAATAAATCTAAATTATGATGATACAAAATCTACAGAATGCATGACAAAAAATGTTCAGTTGCATGATGCAGACAATTATACAGAAAGTATATCTAAGGATATCAATCAGAGAGATGACGCAGGCCTCATGCTGTAAAATGAGTGCAAATTGTTCAGTACTATGTAAATATATATTTATTTCAGGTAAAATGCACGAACACATGCTAATGTTCTCATTGATGGGAGGAGCCGGAGTTATGGCTGCAATACTAGAGTTTGCTAGGTACAGGGTGTCCCAAACACAAGCAATACTAGAGTTTGTTAGGTACAGGGTGTCCCAAACACAAAAATACTAGAGTTTGCTAGGTACAGGGTGTCTTAAACACAAATAATACTAGAGTTTGCTAGGTACAGGGTGTCCCAAACACAAATAATAGAGTTTGCTAGGTACAGGGTGTCCCAAACACAAATACTAGAGCTTGTTAGGTACAGGGTGTCCAAAAAACAAATACTAATAGAGTTTGCTAGGTACAGGGTGTCCCAAAAACAAACAATACTAGAGTTTGCTAGGTACAGGGTGTCCCAAACACAAATACTACTAGAGTTTGCTAGGTACAGGATGTTCCAAACACAAATACTAGAGTTTGCTTGGTACAGAGAGTCCCAAACACAAATACTAGAGTTTGCTAGGTACAGGGTGTCCGAAACACAAATACTACTAGAGTTTGCTAGGTACAGGGTGTCCAAAACACAAATACTACTAGAGTTTGCTAGGTACAGGGTGTCCCAAACACAAATACTAAAGTTTACTAGATACAGGGTGTCACAAACACAAATACTAGAGTTTTTATAGGTACAGTGTGTCCCAAACACAAATAGAGTTTTCTAGGTAAAGGGTGTCCCAAACACAAAGACTAGAGGTAGCTAGGTACAGGGTGTCCTAAACACAAATACTAGAGTTTGCTAGGTACAGAGTGTCCCAAACACAAATACTTGAGTTTGCTCAATACAGGGTGTCCTAAACACAAATACTAGAGTTTGCTAGGTACAGGGTGTCCCAAACACAAATACTAGAGTTTGCTAGGTACAGAGTGTCCCAAACACAAATACTAGAGTTTGCTAAATACAGGGTGTCCTAAACACAAATTCTAGAGTTTTCTAGGTACAGGGTGTCCCAAACATAAAAAGGATTCAAGAGAAGACTTTGATTTACGCAGGATTTTTTCCTGAACACAATGTATAATTTCCCTAAAACAAATTCCATCTTTAACCTGAACAATATTCATCCTTCACCTAGCCTAACTCATTCCTATAACCTTATGTATACTCATTCCTAATCTAAACCTTTCTCATTTCTAACCTAAACCTTTCTCATTCTTAACAGCTGAACCCTACTCATTCTTAACAGCTGAACCCCCCTCATCTCTTCCCTGACCCATACTCGATCACCCTTAAGCTGAATTTCCACGTTTTTTTAGATTGGATTCACATCAGATCAGTGGATTTATAAACCCCTAGGAAGGATATCTGAATCCCTCCAGTGGAATTATAAACCCCCTAGGAAGGATATCTGAATCCCTCCAATGGAGGATATCTGAATCCCTCCAATGGATTTATAAACTCCCTGGAAAGATATCTTAATCCCTCCAGTGGAATGTAAATCACCCTGCTTAAAATTTTGAATTCTAAAAAGCATTTTTTCAAACCTCTCCAGTGAAAATCCCTCCGGTGGTCTTTAGTAGAATCGAAATCTTACTACGAACTTCTTTTAGTCAAAAATTTACGATATTTTCTAAGTGTTGCTCAAAGAAAGATTAAAGGGGTAGCGTTGTGAATCATCTTTGCAACTCTGTTGATGACAGGCAACTTAAAATTAAGTGTACAGTCCCTTTAAAGTCTCATACTCTAGTCTTTACAATTATCGTATTTACAGATATGCGAAGCACATTGAAGAGATAAATTATTGATTTAAACATGAATCACAAATTAATTAGATTAGTTTTTTCAGGGTATCTTTTATCAATTATCCCCCTCCCCCTTCCTTAACCGTGTCTTTGGTCTTTCCCCGAAATGAAGAGATGTTCTATTTTAGAGTTTGCTACGTTACCTACAAAGAAGGGAAGAAAAAAGACGAAAAAGAAGACGACGTTTACGCAATGTGAAAACGACATAAATTAAACTAAACTAATTCAAGATTTCAGGCCGATATAATCAGTTCTTGTTTTTATTAATTCAAAATTAAAAGTTTTGATTCAAGAATTCGGAGAACACAAAATGTATTAAATAAACCTTCAGGAAAATCATTCTTTTTGTTTGAATATTTATATTCTTTTCTTCTCTCATAATGTTTAAAAACGACGTAATGCATTAAGCTTTCAACTCTCTTGGTTAACACCTCCTCTGGTTAAAATGTATAATACATACAATGGTTGGCGTTATATCAATACAATTAACACGACTTTTATCTTGAATTTTTAAATTCTACAAGGACAAGTAACTAAAATATGAACTGTTCCAATTTCATAATTGAATTCTAAACATTTTCATAAAATTGTTCAAATGTTTTGGGGAATTGTTTTTATTTATGATCGAATTGTTCACCAGTTTATTTCATATTTTCTGGGACTTACTTGCATTTGTATTATTGAACAAATCTCTTCCAAAAATTATCAAATATTTAATATCAAACGAATTATTAATTTTAACATTTTTTTACCCTTATGATCTATTATTGCTCAATCTTGTTAATTTTGTTCTTGAAATAAACATTACTTAATTTTTATCTTAATATATATTTGGTCGAGCCTGTTTATCTGTCTATTTGATATCATTAAATTATACAGGGTGTCCCAAGAAAAATGACAGTGGTAAGTCGTCTTTGAATTTATTTTTGACATTTAGTCGTCAACCTTCTTTAAATGTTTGTTTCTTTAAACCAAAAATAACTACAAAATTCTCCTAGTCCAAGCATTTGCAAAATGTGGCTTGCCTTTTTATTACAACATTACCTGAGATAATAATAACTTCAGATTTATATTTAATTACATGAAATCAAAACTGTCGAAATTTTAGTTTTTTATTAGTTCTTTAGTTTTCAACTGAACAGCATACATTTAAAAGTTAAGTATATACTAAGAAAAAGGAAACTAGAGAATTTAGTAACTTTTCCTTAAAAATAAGACCAGAACTGAAAATTGCGAATTTTCTTTTTATAATTTTGCGAATTTTTGCGGATTTTTTTGAGCCATTGGAATACCAAAAAAAAAATATTGAAAAAACACCACAATGGAGAGTTGGTACTCCAATCACCCAAAAAAATCCGCGAACCTTTTTTTTTCTTTCAAAATCAAAAGTTGCAAAAATGTGTTTATAAATCATTTCTTTCGAATTCTAAAATTTTAATAGGATTGAATCACAGAATCACAGAAAATTCGCAATATTGTAATAAGAAAGTTCGCAATTTTTAGTTCTGTTCTAAATTTTAAGAAAAAATTATTTAAATTCTCTAGTTCCTTTCTTCTTAGTATATTCTAAAGTATTAAATATACTCTGTTCAGTTGAAACGTTAAGAACCATTAAAAAAACAAATTTTCCGTAAAAATTTGACCAAAACTGAAAATTACGAATTTACATATTACAATTTTGCAAATTTTCTGCGATTCTGTGATTCAATCTTTTTAAAATTTTAGGTTTCAATAGAAATAATTTATTTACACATTTTTGTTTTACTGAACTTTTGATTTTGAGAGAAAAAAAGGTTCGCGGATATTTTATGGGCCATTGGAATAACAAAAAAAAATACAAATCTTCAAAAAATATTATAAACCCCAATTCAGGACAGTTGCACAAAAGAGGTACAATTTTGCACCAGGCGCCTCAAGACTCACCCTGTATATTTCAATACAGTTGATCAAACATATATATTTTCATTACAGTTGATCAAATATAATATACCAGTCTCACTCCCATCTTCTAGTTCAATTGTGAACAATTTCTCGCAATTTTATAAAAAAAACTTGCAAACATCGAATTCTGTTGAAGGTAAATTTTAAACATTCGATCATCCTTAAACCTTCCCTGGGATCATGTGAGGTCACACAAATAATTTGTGCCAGATTGGTTCAGCCATTTTGACGTTTATTGGATACAAACAAAAAAAACAGACAGACACCCACCCAGACAAGCAAAGTATATATAATGGTTCATACTAGCTAAAGGGCCCGGCGTTGCCCGTGGGACAAAAACTTTAAGAAAAAAAGAAAAAAATTTTAAATTTGGCCGGTCAGAGGGAACACATTTACGAATGTCTTGTTTTATTTTATGTATATTATATATTTATATAATATATGCATTCCTTATTTATGAAAAATTATGAATTATGTTGTCTCTGTAACATCTGCGGTTCTTTTCCCTCGTAAATTAATTTTTTTCGGTCTTTGAACTCTTTCAAGGTTTCAGATTTATCGGATTAACCACCGTAGTCCCTACCCCCTGACCCCTCCCCTTTCTCCGTCCACTATCCCTCTACCCCTCTAGAGAACCTAGAGAATCTAAGGAATCCAGAGAATCTGGAGAATCTAGAGAATCTAGTCAAGAGAGTCTACATAGAGAATCTAGAGAATTTAGAGAATTTAGAGAATTCAGAGAATTCAGAGATTCTAGAGAATCTAGATAATCAAGAGAATCTAAAGAATCCAGATAATTTAGAGAACCTAGAGAACCTAGAGAACCTTTAGAATCTAGAGAACCTAGAGAATCTAGAGAACCTAGAGAATCTAGAGAACTTAGAGAATCTAGAGAACCTAGAGAATCTAGAGAACCTAGATAATTTAGAGAACCTAGAGAACCTAGAGAACCTTTAGAATCTATCTAGAGAACCTAGAGAATCTAGAGAACCTAGAAAATCTAGAGAACCTAGAAAAATCTAGAGAACCTAGAGAATCTAGAGAACCTAGAGAATCTAGAGAACCAAGAGAATTTAGATAATCTAGAGAACCTAGAGAATCTAGAGAATCTTGAGAATCTAGAGAACCTAGAGAATCTAGAGAACCTAGAGAATCTAGAGAACCTAGAGAATCTAGAGAACCAAGTGAATCTAGAGAACCTAGAGAATCTAGAGAATCTAGAGAACCTAGAGAAACTAGAGATCTTTTTCCCTCTTTTATAAATTCAAAATTCTCCCTTTAAACCTATTCGGGAATTTAATGAGCAGAGTTAAAAATATTTTAGAAATATCATTTATTTATTATATAATTACATGTTAAAGATATTGTTTCAAATTTTAAAAATAGTAGTAATGCATTTTTAGAAAACGTTTAAAGTTTCTCTAAATTTAATCATAATCTTATTAAAAAATCTTATAATAGAAAAAAGAAAATAAACGTTTTTTTCCAAATTTGGTTTCTTCGTGAACTGATAGAATTATACGATAATATTACACACAGGATTATCATGATTTTAAGCTTATTATATTATTGTATTACCAGTTTAAAACCAGCTATTATATTATAATTCCTAGAACCCTAATTATCTTATCATTATTTTCTAAAATTTATTCTTAAACATTATACTTCAGTTGAAGAGAAATTAAACTAATTTTTTTAGATCGGGGGGTCAGAGGATTTTAAAAGTATGAATTAGAGAATAACTAAGATCAATAATTTTTGGTTGAATTCTGACCTGCTAATAAAAAAACTTCAATCCTTTCTCGTCAAAGAACTGTATTCAGATAGCAAAGGAAGGATATGAATATGTATTGTGTAAATTCACCCTTCAAATGGAGGATCTCTTGAAATTAAGCTGACAATTACTTTGAAAATACGTCGTTAACTACTTGAAGGTTTAAGAATTATAAGATCTAAAAGCTATTTGGATAATTAAAGTTGAGAGCAGAGCTTATCTATTAACACTCAACTGTAAAGTATTTTTATTGAAGCAAAACAGAAGAAACTAGCATTAAAGTACCCCTTTCTTTTTTGTCAATTTTTTTTCAGTTCCCTTTTTTCAAAATGATGTTAAATAATAGTTTCACTTTGCATGTGGTGATATTATTATTTAAGTAAAAAACATGTAAAAAATCTGGAATTATCATGTTTAAGTAAAAATCTGAAAATCAGAAATAATGTTTGAAAGAAATGTGATGATTTATGTTTAAATTCGAATAAATATTGTCTGTGTGTATTTCTTTATGTAGTTTTACTGCAGTCTTACTATAGTTTTACTGTAGTCTTACTGTAGCCTTAGGGGGGGTTAGTTTTTCCCTTACATGTCTGTAGTGATATGCCTTCAGGGGTTCGTTTTTGTTTATATTTTCTTTCAAGGTCAATATTTAGTGTTAAACGCAAATGTATTTTAAATTGTTCATTCATAATGTTTACTTTTCTTATACTATAACAGATTTTGACATTAATAGAAGTTAAATATGCGTAAACAATGCAAAAACGATCCCAAAACGATGCAAAAACGATCCCAAAACGATGCAAAAACGATCCCAAAACGACGCAAAAACTATCCCAAAACGATGCAAAAACGATCCCAAAACTATATGCATGCTTAGGGTTTCTTTTTTCTGAATTATACTTTTGTGAAGGCAAGAGACAAGACACTAAACTAAAATAAACTTAAACATAAAATAAGAATGTTCATATTCATAATAACTTCAAAACTGTACACTGCAGAATATTCACAGATATATACATTAATGTAGCAGACAATTTCTATAGATATAACATAGATTAATAAATAAACAGATATATACATTAATGTAGCAGACAATTTCTATAGATATAACATAGATTAATAAATTAACAAATATATACATTAATGTAGCAGACAATTTCTATAGATATAACATAGATTAATAAATAAACAGATATATACATTAATGTAGCAGACAATTTCTATAGATATAACATAGATTAATAAATTAACAGATATATACATTAATGTAGCAGACAATTTCTATAGATATAACATAGATTAATAAATAAACAGATACAGTTGAACAGTTCTAGAGAAAACATAAATCGATAAATGAAAAAAAAATAGATTAACAAATAAACAGAGGCAACAGAGTAATTCTGTTGATAACATATGCTCAATAAATAAACAGATATAGTGGAATATGACGACGACAAGTTATGATTTTAAATAAACCAGAAAACATGAAACACTGTAATTGTGAAATTTACATTTTACTGAATAATTTTCAACCCACTGGTAAAACTATTGGTTTTAAAGCAACATCAAATGTGCACAAGAAATGTTCACAAGATCGCATTAACATCGTCTTCTTATTTCACAGTTTTATAGGCCTCACTGTATCAGAACTGAACATGGATAAATTAAGTAGAACATATAAACTTATATTTAAGTTAAATGAACACCAAGAAAACCTTAGAGGTTTCGGTAACCACATGTTAATTCGTGACTTAAAATTTCTAGTATAGGCTGGGGGGGGGTGTTGCCCACCCCTGGGGGAGGGGGTGTTGCCCACCCCTGGGTGAGGGGGTGTTGCCCACCCCCTTATGATTATGAGTTGAGTTAAGATGGGCCTGATGCTCATTAAACAAAAATTAGACCTAGCTCTAACTCTAATGGTTAAGGTGCAAGGGTGGATTTAAAAAATTTCAAAAAGTTTGTCGGAAAAAAGCTCAAAAATAATTTTTAAAAATTTTGACAGATATTAACATGTGACCCATGTAGTTACATCCATTAGTTATTAAGCCTTTCCGTTTTTCTTTACTGTTATCCGCCTTACCCTTTGAATAAAAAAATTGTTTTACAACTATGATGCAGAAGAAGTGAAGTGAAGAAGTTTTTGCGTTCTAATGTAAGCCGTTCTTAGTTAAACAGAATATTGTTTTTACAGATTAACATAAAATCTTTAAAAACAAAAAAAAACACAAAGCACCCCTATCAGGTGAAACATAAACACACATTTACAGATTGTGGACTACGACATTTAAAAGACATACTCTATTTTATTTTAGATTATGTTTGTGATTAATTTTTAGAAAAAAAGTTTGAGGATTTGGGGTTTCTCAGTCGTGAAAAAGATTTGAAATGTTGATTTACGACAAACAAGCCCCCTTCTCAATTAAAACCTATGTGACTTCCCCCACATTCCTAATCTTAAATCCTTTATTCTCTTTTATTCTCTAATTATGATCAATCATAATTATTATTATTATTGTTATTCCGTTATCATTGATCACCGATCAGTCAAAGGTTGAAAGGGTTCCGTTATGAAAAGAACACACTGCTAAATAGTCACTTCAAACTACACCTACAGTCCATTTTGAAAAAAATTATTTTGAAGTTATCACATTAGTACATATCTACAAAGAAAAGTGTAAGTATAACCTTATATAACCATGAATGTAAGAAAAAAGACTGTTTTACTAGTTCTCCGAAGTCTGCAACTGTTAGTGGTAGTATAAAATATAAATAGTTTAAGAGGATTAACTTAATCTTTTGGACGACGAAACTGCCTGATCCCAGAATAATGCACGAAACTGCCTGATCCCGGGATAATGCACGAAACTGCCTGATCCCGGGATAATGCACGAAACTGCCCGATCCCGGGATAATGCACGAAACTGGCCGATCCCGGGATAATGCACGAAACTGCCTGATCCCAAGATAATGCACAAAACTGCCTGATCCCAAGATAATGCACGAAACTGCCAGATCCCATGATAATGCACGAAACTGCCCGATCCCGGGATAATGCACGAAACTACCTGATCCCAAGATAATGCATCTGCCTGATCCCTAGATAATGCACGAAACTGCCTAATCTCGAGATAATGCACGAAACTGCCTGATCCCAAGATAATGCACGAAACTGCCTGATCCCAGGATAATCCACGAAACTGCCTGATCCCGGGATAATGCACAAAACTGCCTGATCCCAGGATAATGCCACACAAGTTTTATCCCCCTCAATCAATTGTACTTAATTTTGTCATTTTGTCATTTTTAAATAGATTGAAATATCATCGAGAATTCAAACTAAGAAAAATAATTTACAATGATCTGAAAACCACATTAAATAATTGTTTATGAATTATTTATGATTTTTTGCAGGCATCGATATGAAGACTTAAGAGCTAAATAGTTTCAATAGTTTCTAGATTTAGCTTTAAATAAGTATTTGGAAAAATCCTGATTTTACTTCTAGAATGTTAGAGTTATACAAATGTATCTTATTCGTAGAGACTGTTCATGATTTCGAACTCAAGGAAGCTTTCTGTAGTATGATACAACGAACAAAATATCATGGCTCTAACAGTTTATATTGTCATACAAAGCTTTAAAGGGAGTGACCAGCAACATATGGTGGTTGAACTGAGAATGTAGTCTTGTGGAGAAATTTTTTAGGATTCATTTGGGACAAACAAAATTTTGCGAAACAAATTTTGTCATTTCGTGGAAACCCTAGTTTTGTTGGATCTGTGTGCTTATTGTAGCATAAAACCTCATCATGCATCACAAACAGCATAGGATTGAAGATCTGTCTCATCTTCATTACAACTTGAATGTTTCGCGAGCCAATCTACCCGCTCTTAACTTTCCAAGAGCTATCAAACCTTGTCATGATCTGCTACAGGCTGATTGGAACCACCAGCTAAGCCTCAGACTCTCTTGGATCAAATCTACTTCTTTTAGAGTGTTCTGATCCAGGGAACCCTGTTAAATAAGAACGTTTCTACTGGAGATGATTGTTGGGGTGTCAGATGGCAGCAGGTTCCTGATTCACTGAAGTGTTATGCTCTCGGAGATATTCAGCTTGGGTTTGTGACCTATAACGTCCTTGCTGGAGTGTTGGTGAGGGATATTTATCCGGATCCAGATGTTCTCTGCAGAATATATAACCAGAGTACTGCTGTCGACTGGTTCCTGGAGTTCCTGATGCTGTCCCTGGAAGGGGTGTAGTACCATCAGGCGGTGGAGGAGTTGGCTCAGATTAGGGATGAGATGGATTTCTAGACGAGAATAATCGAGATTATAAACCTAGCCTATGATTAAAAGACTAGTGAGGTGTAGTGAGTTGGTTTTGCTTCAGGTTTCGATTCAGGTGGATTGATTGATTGAGTCCAGTCGCTGGGTGCAAGAAGAACTTTTCTTTCTTTCTCGCTTGGTTGGGGAGTGTTTAGCATCCTTCACAGGGTGATTAAAGTCTGTAAGCACACCTGGTTGCGTCGCTAATTACTCCTGAACTCTGTATAATTGTTTCTAAGAAGTTGATGATCAGCAGAACCAGTTTCAGCTAGTTTTGTATTATGTAACCTGCACATGTGCAGTACTGTGTAGGATTTTTATCAGTATACCAGTTTATTTTACAGAGGAAACATTCATTCTCTGTGATATATTTTTGATTTACCTGTGAAGTGTTGTAAGGACGAATGTGGTAATATATTTACTAATATTTATTGGATTGTGTATTGATTTCATTTATATTTATTCTCGAGTTGTGTTCGTGCTACAGTTTATAATGCCTAGATAATGTTTGATTATGATTCTGATTATTTGATTGTATGATTAACTATCTAAAGCTTTTTTGTAGTTATATTAGTCTGACATAATTTTGTAATAGATTGAAGTTCTGTGCCTTAATAAAACTCGAAGACTTGATTCTGACTGTTCATTATGGATCGAAACAGACACAATCTCTGAACCATAAAATATCAATGTCTCAACTCGGCTCGGACACAATCTCTAAATCATGAACTATCAATGTCTCAACTTGGACACAATTTATCTGAACAATGCCCAATCTGTGTCTATCTGTGTCCATCTGTGATTTTGGGGCATTTCTCGTACGCTAATCAAGGAACAATTACTCTTACTTGGTAATCGTTCTAGAGTCTATTCCAACTGAGTGTATTTTGGGTTCTAGGTTACAGATTAGGTTTGATAGGCAGAATTACAAGTTTTGGGTCGTTATATACAAACATAGTTAAGCTAATCACAATATGGGTTCGACGTAGTTATCTAGAGACCTATCTAGGTCAGGTTAATTGCAATACAAGATTTACCTATTTACTGATAAGCGCATTTAGAGTTCCTGAAATGTACAATGTTACTTATCTAGGTTACTATGGGATCTGCCACTGTAATTATTACATGTTAACTTACTCAGCATAGAATTTTTAAACACAGCTAAACAGATTCCTTTACCAAGCTCCCTAATCACAGTGTGAGAGAAATTGGTCAAATGGTTTATGAATTAGATAGGTATACATTTATATTTATAGATTAGATAGGTATACATTTATCATTGACTGTAGATAATGAGAATATAAGACAAACATGGTTCATGAGTTAAGATGTTTATACTTTTATATTTATAGATTAGATAGGTATACATTTATCATTGACTGTAGATAATGAGAATATAAGACAAACATGGTTCATGAGTTAAGATGTTTATACTTTTATATTTATAGATTAGATAGGTATACATTTATCATTGACTGTAGATAATGAGAATATAAGACAAA
>NW_019396717.1:88847-101047 GCF_000591075.1 Eurytemora carolleeae
CCCTACCCCCCCCCCTTACACCTGATCCTGTAAAAATTCTAATCTCTCTCCCGCCATATGAATAATAAGATAATAATTAACAAGCTAACAGTTTACACGCACTTTTCATGGTTCCTATATCAACCCTAGTCTAGTAACCAATCACAGGACGGAACACTATCACGTGATCAGTTCTCTAACCAATAGGAAACCTCAGCGGGCTTCTGACGGACAGAGAAAATGAATAAAGATGAATAATTGAGAGAAAAATGATGAGTTTTAATAAACCTTCGAAGATAACTGAAACCAGCTTCTCAGATCGGACAAAATCTTCTGATCAACTTCAAACTGCAGCATGGGAAGCAAGTACAATAGAATTTTTAAGTTTTTATTCAAAATATTTCTCATTGGTTTATTGGCGAAACTTTAATATGCGCCTTAAATCCGCCAATTTTGAATCTGAGTCCCTCCCTAAATTTAATATATGTGAAGAGTTTTAAGTATTTAACAGATATATATATATGAAATTGATTTAATTTTTAAATGTTAAATGGATTATTTTCTGTAATCTTGTATTGTTATTTTTTAAAGAAAACTTAAGCTTTGTATAAGGCAATGAATTAATAGTAAAGCCAAACTTAAGACCTATTGTGAATAGCTCATTATAACATTTATCAACAAAGAACTGTATGGTATATCTGTAATGCAATTAAAAACTTCAATTGTTTACATTCTTATTGTTGTTGTTGTACACATGAACATCCTATAAATGTTGACGAAACACATTTTTATGAATAACTAAATATTTTAATTAATCTTTATTCAAGTTCATTATAAAAGCAGTTTAATCCAATTATTAAATCTTATGTGAAACATATTATTTTTTTTCAAATTTTCAAATTGTTATATTTAATTGTATTATAAGTACTTTATCTACGATTTAGGGAGCAAGGTAGCACCACTTAGAGTTGGAAGGCGGAATACAAAAAACTTGCATCTTTGAGTGGTGTTATTTTTTTCCCTTGAACCCACCAGACCATGCACGGTTCCTAGAAGACAATGACCCGGAGAAATCAGTTCTTTAAATATTTTAGCATGCAGTGGGAGGTTTTCATTATTGTAAAGAACTTTTTATAATTTTTTGATATTCCACTCTGTTTAAATATATGAAAAACACTTTTAAAAAATCTATTTACGGAGATAGAAGTTTAGACCAACAAAATGTACGGAGATAGAAGTTTAGATTATCATCATTTACGGAGATAGAAGTTTAGATTATCAACATTTACGGAGATACACGTTCAGATCAACAGCATTTACAGAAATAGAAGTTTAGATCATAACGTATACTGAGATAGAAGTTCAGATCAACGAATTTTACGGAGAATGTGAATTTGATTTATGACATTTTTTTATTAACAAGATTTAAAATTCATGTATTGATTTTTTTATATTTTAAAATAAATTAATCTTCTCTACTTTCTATTCATTGAATTATTTCGAAAATGTAAAATCTAATTTAACTTTTAATTAACGACACATATGTTCCAAACTAATTCGATGTCGACTCACCTCAAAAGTTTTGTCCAGAATCTTTGCAACATGATAGTGTACAGTGTACACCTGTCATATTTAAAACTTCAACTATTTCAAGAAATATATAGACCAGGAACCGCCATATCTGATGCGTCAAATCTGTGCACTGTAGTGGGAGGAGATCAAGACAAAGAATTCATGGGCAACGCATCATTTTTGATGGAAAAGGGCACAAGGGGTGGAAGAAGAATATATATTTTTATTGTATTTTCCATAATGCCCAGAAAGTCAAAAGTCATATGTATTCGCTCTAGCTTGATTATTAACTTGTTTTTTGTTGGACTGCAATATCACATCAGAGCTGTAGTCCTTTCCCTTCAACTTCTGTGGGGGCACTGGGTTTGTTTACATTCCTCCCACTACACATTGTACAATACACAATTTGCGTATATCTGAATTGGGCGTTCCTGTATACAGTTCCTTGAACTATTTGATCTAGCAAAATTCAAAGTTTGAAATGTCTACGAGGACGAGTGGTCGCAAAGATAATGATAAAAAAGGCAATTGATTCGTTACTTGTTTATCGACTCTTACAATGATATAAAACTTGAAATGCATATTTTTTATTACATAAATATATACATATATGCGTAATTTAAAATGACCCATCATGGATAACCAGGAATTCCCGGTTCACAATGGTGCTTTTGAAAGCTTTGTTTCATCAAGTACAGAAAAAGATATCACTGTTTATAAGATTGAAAATTGATTATTTGTAGTTTTGGGTTCTCTAAAAAAGTGACAATTAAAGAATTTCTTCCGCAGGAAAAAAGGGAATTTTCAGAAATAAACACTTTTAAAACTAGGCAAGCGATAATCACGTGGTTTTAACCCTTCGGACCTTATCCCTGCAAGCTTTTACTTTCAATCACAATTTGACCAAGTGAAAAAACATTCCTCGTTTTTCCTTTTACGCTTTTTGGTCGACGTGCACTTTTAAAAGTATAAAAAGAAAATTTCGTGAAGGTTATAAACCAAAACGCGACTGAATTAAAATATAAGATATTTATTAGATAAAAATTGCAATGGTACCGTTGCGAATCGGGCTTTGCCGTCTTTTCATGGAGGCCCGAGGGTCATTTAACTAAAAATTGATTGTTTTCAATGGTGGGTTCTCTTTAAAAGTTACATGCGCGCATTTATGGTTCAGAGAGACAATGAGGGATATTCATATTAGAATATTCAATTAAGATGAGTTAGATCGCTATGAATATAATATGTTCTATTTATAGCAACGAGAAGAAAAGGTTAAAAACGAACTAAAACTATTGATATCTGAATAAGGAAAATTATAACTGCTAAGGAGGCAATAGGTTACCTGAAGGGGAATCGTCGTGAGAGTTCCCTCTATTTTTAGAGTGGCATGTCCGATTCACTACAATGAAGGATGATGAATAAAATCAAATCTTCAACTAACAAAAATAAGTGCTTTCTCAGAAAGGCTTGTATTCGGTGCTAACATACGTGCATGCATTTTAGAATTTTATTTTTCAACATTAAAAAAGAGCTTTTTATCCAAGTTCTTAAAAATCGTGTTTTTGTTAAAATAATTGAGTAATTCAAATTATAGAATTAAGGATTGTATGTCGAGATCAGAAATAATTTAATGAAATTAATGACGAGTTACTTACTTGAACACTATACACTCACAGCAGTTAAAGTATTATATATAAGATGTTATAGAAATGTTCCCAAAAGCATTTTCCAATGTAACAACTTCCCAAGGGTATTTTCACAAGTCATAGCTTCTCAAATGTGCAATTTCTCAAGCAGTTCGACCCATTTGTCTGTTCTAGCCGCAGCGGACGACCCCTAGCCATCCTAGCCGCAGCTATAGCCCCCATTCACTCTTGTATGTCGAGTCCATTAGCCCCTGATCGAATCAGGGTTCAGTCATGTGTTTGTTGTCTATTCTGAACCAATAGAAATATTAAGGCAGTAACATCTATCTTTCTATCTATCTCATTATCCAATTAGATACATGAATCCTTCAATTGTGTCTATTATCAGAAAATGGAAATATTGACTTCTACTGAAACTATAGTGCATTGCAGCAGGTGAGCCTTTACAGGGAAGTTGCCACTTGGTAAATTGTCACTTGGAAGTCGTGCTTTGGAAATTGTCACTTGGGAAGTCGTGTTTGGGACAATGCCGTTTGGAAAATATCTAACCACTGCAAGCTAATGAGAGGTTAAATTTATTCAACATCACTGGAACGACTAACAAAAAGAGACGGAAAACTACGGCAATATTTTCAACGAAAAGAAGCATTTTTGAGTAACATTTTTTCCTTCAAGTATTTACCCAAACCTGGTAAACTTTTCAAAAATCATGAACAATCTCTTTATACTCCAACTTGCTTACTTTGATATTCCCTTTGCGTACACATCCTTATACATAAAAAGTTTACGTTGCTGGTTTATATTCGGCGATGTGCAAAGATTAAATAAACGCATTTGAGTTATTTGTGTTCCAACACCGAACTTTTGCGTACCTACGGATACACCTGTGTTTTTACTCGTACTGACACGGATATACTTGCGTTTCTACTAATACCGCCACGGATATTCCTGTGTTTTTACTAGTACTGTCACGGATATACTTGGGTTTCTACTAGTGCCGGCACGGATACATCAAACCATATTTTAGCGCCCAAAACCTACCCATCCATCCTGTCACCAGTCCGTAAACAACCTCTCAATAGTATAGGATGGTTGATCATGATCCATTCCTTCAGATTCATGATTATATGGATACAAACTCCAGTAGTTATCCACAACAGATTTATTATTTCGAGGCAAAGAATGTGATTGAGAATTTAATTCCTGGAACTTGTGTTTCTTTTCTTGGTTTAAGGTGAGAGATTAACTATTAATCCTGAAGATTTCTTTTCAAGATTTCTTTTAATTTTGAGGATTTTCTATCCTTCCTACATTTTCCTGATCCTCCAGATCATCTTGATCCTCCAGACCATCTTGATCCTCCAGATCATCTTTATCCTTCAGATCATCTTTATCCTTCAGATCATATTGATCCTTCAGATCATCTTGATCCTTGAGATCATCTTGATCCTCCCTCAGATAATATTTATCCTACATATCATTTTAATCCTTCAGATCATCTAGATCCTACATTTTATTTGATCCTTCAGATCATCTTGATCCTTCAGATCATCTTGATCCTTCAGATCATCTTGATCCTCCAGATCATTTTGATTCTCCCTCAGATCATCTTGATCCTTCAGATCATTTTGATCCTTCAGATCATTTTGATCCTTCAGATCATCTTGATCCTTCAGATCATCTTGATCCTTCAGATCATCTTGATCCTTCAGATCATATTGATCCTTCAGATAATCTTGATCCTTCAGATCATCTTGATCCTCCAGATCATTTGATCCTCCAGATCATTTGATCCTCCAAATAATATTTATTCTCCAGATTCTTGATCCTTTGGATAATCTTGATTCTCCGGATAATCTTGATCCTCCGGATAATCTTGATCCTCCAGATAATTTTGATACTCTAGATCATCATAATCCTCCCGATCATCTTAATCCTCCAGATAATCTTGATCTTTCAGATCATCTTGATCCTCCAGATCCTCCAGATCATCTTGATGTTTCAGATCATCTCCATCCTCCAAATCATTTTAATCAAAATTAAGTGATCGGAATTATGGGTATCCAGAATATAAGTTCCCAGTTCAGATCCTCTTGATCCTCCAGATCTCCCTGATTTACTTCTTTGATAAAAACCCTCTTTTTTTATAAATGTTTTATTTCAGTTTTTTAATCTCCCGAGAACCCTTGATCTGTGGTCCGACTAAATCAGAGTTCTGGCGAGGAATTATTCATCTGTTCTTAACCTCAGCTTCTGTTCTAGCCACAGTGCTCATATATCATTTCACTACCAGTACTACTCATCCTGACATTGTCTCTGGCGGCCTAGGCGGGAATATATCCGATTATATATCCATAAAAACAGATTTGGAGATAATAAGTTCTCCGGGTTCTTTATCAACCTGTAGTTTAGCAGCACTACTTACCTTCTACTTTACAGTTTGCCTTCATTCATTTTCAATCATTTTCAAATCTAGGTAAGTCTTTATTTAGATTTCAATTTTTTCAAATTTTTAAAGTATAATTTTGACCTTAGATTTTATAAAACTTCTTTAACATTCATATTTCAGCAAAACTGAATCCAAATAAAAGGCTTTATCATTTTTATCTGTAAAACAAAATGTCTATTTTTGTTTTTAATAAAACACCTTTTCTTTGAGTATCTAATTTCTGTTTAAAAGAAATCATTCATATAAATTTGATCTAAAAACAATTATAATTAACTTTTAGATTAAAAAATTAATTACATTTGTAATTCAACAAAATTGTGAAAACCGAGAATTTCCTTATAAATTGATTTGTTAAAAGTGTATTCCTTCTTATAATTATAATATTTCTAAATCGAAGGAAAAGTAATATTCCTACAATTTTGAAAAACCTATTTAAAATCAAACATTTTTCTCTCAATGTATTTGGTCAGAATTTTCGTCATGACCAGCCCTATACAAAAATGAGGGTATTCCCTATTGCATGGTTTCCTATATCTATCTATATACTTTTCTTGCCTGTATGCCTGTATCCAATAAACATCAAAACGGCTGAACCAATCGGGTCCAAATTTGTTGTGGAACCTCACATGTCCTTAGAAAAGGTTTATGGATGCTCAAAATTACAAAATTTCTAAATAATCCGCGAACTTTTTTTGTTATTGTTTTATATTGTACACAGAGAAGTTGCTCACAGATGGAGGTACAATTAAAAGTTGAAATAGAAGAGGGCGCGAAGCGCCCTGAAAGCCTGTTTTTTTATATATACTACATTAATTTGTAACATTACAAATTACTCAAATTATATATTTTTATTTGTTTAGTCTACCTGGTCTACCCTCCAGATACCTTCTTGCTCTTGCTCTGACAGTTCTAACCATAATCTCTACCTCCATGACCACGGATTCTGGAGAACAAATCCACGAAATCAAAAATGGCGCCGCTCATTCAGCTGTTTTGAACAGTGTATCAGCTGTGCTTGCTTCTGGGACACTTTTTTCTACGTCGGTAGTGCTGCCCTCTATATTTACAATACTTACAGGTGGGCAAATTTGTTTTGTCCGAAAAAATTATATTTTAGATTGTATGTGATCCTTTCAGTTTATGATTAATAAAGTTTTATGTGAAACCTATAAATAAATCTAAAATAACAAATATTGTATATTGCTATATGTTATGAAAATTATTTTAGCATAATTAAGTTCACAAATTAGTGCCGCGCCGAACAAAGACGATCGTTAATTAGCCTTATAATTCAAACTTTCTTGAGACTTTCTCAAACTTCTCATAACAGAAAAAGTAAAACAATTCAAATACAAGTTTTTTGTTTTAGGAAGCTGGAGGTTACATCAGTTCGTACAGCTGGAAGCTGATATAAAATGGCGGCTTGTTCTTTTCTGCTGGCATATTCTAGCAGTCTCACTCTTCTGTCTTATATTCACTAGAGTCAGACTAACCCTTCATAATGCCCTGAAGGAAGGAAAGAAATCCATGAAACAGAAGCAGAAAATCCACAAACCTTCGAACTACCAGATAACGATAGAGAGGTCGATAACCAGCGAATCCGAGGATTCGTTAAATGGCTCAACAGCAAGAAAAGGGGATCTCCGAGGAGGGGAGGAAGGTGGGGAGGGTCGGGAGGGAGTAGAACGGATTGAAAGAGTTTCTCCTCTAGAAGAGTTTAATACACTCTACAGAAATAAGGATATGGTTCGGGCATCCATTAAACTTAAAGAAAGCAATGTCATTTAGAAATATATAAATAAATTTTAAATAAATGTGAATTTTACTTTTAAACCATTTTCCATGTGAAAGATAAATTTTGATCATTTACGCCTATAAATTTCCAAATGAGCAAAATGTGCAATGATGATGTGCACGCTTTTTAAATCTTTCAAATACTTATCTCAAGATGCAGTTGATTTGTATAAAATAGACTCTAACCATTTTTATCAAAATAAAAAAGTTTACATTAATAAATTCGTTATATGCGTTAAAAATCGCGCACACTCATGTATACACCATTTATAGCAAACTAATTGTTACATCCAAAGCATGGGTATGAAAAGATAGTAAAATCGTCTTTGACTTTTGATTAAAATAGACATTTTGGAGGAACAAATACATTAGACTTAAACGCTTTTCCAGATTATGGTCTTTTATAAAAAAAGAACGAAAAAGTGGATAGGACAATTTCGATCATTTAAAAAGAAAACTGCGTTGTGCGTACAATGTACATGGCATTTCAGTCAAGTTCTAAGTTTGAAACCGGCAGACAGCGTTTTTGAAATCCCATGATAAGTGGAAATATTTGATGTTTTTTATTTAATTTGATCATGTTTATTGGAAGATTGGAAAATAGATAAATAATGAATATATGATATTTTTATCTTTTTAGTTTAAGTATACATTTTAGATGTTTAAATATACTGGTAGAGTCAAAATAAACTTTTTTAATCTCAAAATAAAACGTATAGAAAAGCAAAAAAGTATTAATGTAGAATTTCTATCTAGTCCTTGTAGAATTTCTATCTAATCCTTGTAGAATTTCTATCTAGTCCTTGTGAAATTTCTATCTAGTCCTTGTAGAATTTCTATCTAATCCTTGTAGAATTTCTATCTAATCCTAAAAACGGTTCCATAGAAATGAAGAAAATTTGTAAAGCTGTATTCAGTTAATTCGGAATTTTATCTCTAGCTCTGTTTGAACACCTTAAAGATCTCAAAATTAAAATAAATGTTTAAAAAAAATTAGAACATTTTCAATAATTGCGAATTGCGAAGCTGCAAACTGTGGCATTTTAAACTCTGGTCAAGGAGCTAACCTTAATACTAGAGATGTCAACGATAGTGTAACGTAACGTAAAATGTACGTATTTGTACGTTACGTTAAAATAATGTGTAACGTTTGGATATATTCTATATAACGTGAACGTTAAAAGTTAACGTTATAGGAGCTTATACCTAACGTTAACGTTAGAGGAATATACCCCCAACGTTAGCGTTTTGTGGAAATGTAACGTTATTTTTCTAAGTTATATTACATAAGCTTTAACGCAACGTTGGGAAAGTTTTTTAAAACGGGAAATGCAAAAGCGTAACGGAGCTTACTGTTTTTTCACTAACATTTACTAAATCTTAACGTTGTATAAGGTATTCAAGTGCAGAAAATTCAATACGTAACGTTACTCTATGCCAAAAAATTTCATAATGTGCAACGTAACGTTTCAAACGTTAATACATTTGATGAACACTATCGTAACGAAAGCTAAAATCTAGAAAAATCAAAACGTTGACATCTCTACTTAATACATTGATTTATTACGCGGAACTTTTGGGGATTTTTTTGTTATATCTCTTAATAAGTCAACCCGATCATAATGACACTTAAGAACTGATTAGCGTTATCTATAACCGTCACACTGGTTGCTTTACTATATACGCTTTGACGTTCAAAAAAAAATGTTAAATATTACAAAAAAGCCATGTATTAGAGTTTCATAAAAATTAGTTTTTATTTAGACGATGCTACATACTCTATTTTTTACTCAGCCTGTATTTTTTCCCATATGAATCAAGTACAATAGATGGCAACGTAGTATTTGTACACTGTCAGTACAGCTGCATTCTTACATCACAGTGTCAACTTAGTTTTTGTATCCGACAAAATTATTAATAATAGTGATAATTTTAGAATAAAGAGCGAAATAAGTGAGGAAATTTTGTTTTCCTTGTTATATTTGACACTTGTGACGTCGTGTTTAATGGGACCATTTCTCTGTTGCCACCTATTGTACTTGATAATCTATTTGATATGAATATGAATGTATTGAAGTGAAGCATATTTCCCATTGAGCCTACTTGTAAAGATCCAAAGATACAGTGAATGCACAGTACACAGTGTACAGTGTACAGTGTACCCGTATTTATCCAATCTTGCATCAATCTTCTGAAGGCCTTGCAGTTAATACAACTGCAGAATATGCAATATACAATATCTTGGAGAATTATCTTAACCACGCCTCTACATTCTATCTGTCTATCACACTGTTAAATTGTCTAATTATTTGTCTTTCTTTCCATAGAGGTAGGAAAAGCACACCACACCAATTTTTCGTCAGACCTCGTGTTGTTTATAATAGTTTATAACATTTTATCCTGTATTCTGTTTATCTATCTATCTATCTATCTATCTATCTATCTATCTATCTATCTATCTATCTATCTATCTATCTATCAATATACAATATACAATATACAATATACAATATACAATATACAATGTACAATGTACAATATACAATATACAATATACAATATACAATCTACAATATGAAATATATACAATATACAATATAATATATACAATATACAACATACAATATACAATATACAATGTACAATATACAATACACAATATACATCACATTATACAATAAACAATATACAATATACAATATACAATATATAATATACAATATACAATATACAATATACAATATACAATAAACAATATACAATATACAATACACAATAAACAATATACAATATACAATATTCAAAATACAATATACAATATATAATAAACAATATACAGTATACAATATACAATATACATTATACAATATGCAAAATTTAAGATACAATATACAATATGCAATGTTATATACAATATAACTGTTTAAAAACTAGATTTTTACATCTTTTCTGTACAATACACATACATACAATTAAAATATTTTATGTGCACTTTAATTGTAAGTACATTTGTGGTCGTGTATAATGTATATGAAATAATAAAAAAGATACATATTGAATATGATTAAATTATATCATTAAACGGGAAAACATTCATTCAAGTTTTATTTGAGCTCTACTCTCAACCGGATTATTTATAATTAAATCTATTTATTCATTCATTTTGTAAACATAGATCGACAAAATTTCCAAATACAAAACAAATCAAAATAGATCATATATAATAGAATATAGACATTTGAAGATAAACACGAGTTTAAATTTGGTCGTTTTTTAATGCTTTTTTGAAAAGGTGCTCTTTTACCCAACTTAAACTTTTTTATTTCATAGTAACCATATTTTCATATACTTATGGAACTTACATTTGCCTCATTTTATCTGGCTTTATACCTATCTATCTACCAGTCTACTTACCTACCAACCTACCTACCTACCTACCTACCAACCTACATTTCTATCTACCTACCAACCTACCTACCTACCAATTTACCTACCTACCAACCTACCTACCTACCAACCTACCTACCTATCAACCAACCTACCTACCAACCTACTTACCTATCTATCTACCTACTTACCTACCTACCTACCTACCTAGCAACCTACCTACCTACCTACCTACCTACCTACCTACCTACCTACCTACCTACCTACCTACCTACCAACCTACCTACCAACCTCTTACCTACCTACTTACCCACCTACCTACGAACCTATCTACTCATATCTTTATCCATCTATCTATGCATTGTCTAGATATAATTGCTCCATCTGACACTGTACAATGGACAGCTTAATACAAGAAGATAAAATTTTGGAGATTAATTTCATCGTGTTACTCAAACCACACGGCATAAGTTTAACAGACATGTTATTTATTATATAGTCATCAGCCGTGTTACTCAAACCACACGATATATATTTATCAGGTTTGTTACTCAAACTCATCAGGCGTGTTACTCAAACCACACTATATATATTCATGAGACATGTTACTCAAACAACACGATATATATTCATGAGACATGTTACTCAAACAACAAGATAAATATTCATGAGACATGTTACTCAAACCACACGAAATATATATGTATTTATCAGACGTGTTACTCAAAGCACACGAAATATATTTATCAGTAACACAATGTTACTCCATCAAAAAAGCATTACATTTAAACGTTTATAAATAGGATCTATGGGTGCCATTTGTGTACATGTTTATTTCTTTAGATCAGCTTATCTCAAAAGATAATTGTCATTGACTATAAAATTTGGTATATTTCTTTGTATTTTAAGTTGCAATCTCTGTTTGTTTGTTTGTCTGTTTTTTGTCCGATCATAACTCTTAAGAACCTTTTGACCAATTTGCCTCAAATATTGATTTGAGAACTCGGAAGAACCACGGGATCTTAGCTTAAGACCAAGTGCGGGTAAACGGCTGGAGTAACTGTAAGTACTCAGGGCAACGCTGGGTTCCCAAACTAGTTAAGCATAAACCTTGGACATGAGCCAACTACTTCAAAGTTTTGTTTGGGACACCCTGTATAGATTTATAATTTTAATAAAAAATTCATTAAGTAGCAATTTCTAGTTATCCATTGGGTACAGCTAGGTCACCTGGTCAGGATATTGCGGTCATCCCCCACCCCCTCTCCTTGTAAACTGCCCCCTCCCCCGGATATTCCCCCCTTAACTCCTGAATTACCAGTCAACCCTTTTACCAACACATGTTCCTTCTATTCAATGCAAAGAGGGGAAAG
>NW_019396717.1:101434-123647 GCF_000591075.1 Eurytemora carolleeae
GAGATTGTAACCCCCCCCCCCCCCCCTCCTCTTATATCCTTCTCTAGTTTATGAGAAACACAATAAAAAGTGTCTGGGCTTCACCTATAAATATTACTGGATTAGAAATACTCTGTATATAAAAGGAACCGTCGCGACTTAAAAACAGGATTGAATGAAGGATATAAAATGTAAATCCATTTGAACTGCTTCAGAAATATTTCAGCGGACATATTAAACCTTTTAGTAAAAATACAACATCTGATTCCAATCTATTAATACACTTATTTTTTCCTGGTTAAAAAAGTTAATATTTGACATTCAGTTTTTACTTTCAATTTTCGCAGTGTCCAGTTTGTTTCACCATGAACAGTCCTCTTGAAATAGTTAGGTAAGGGTTAGAGGTTTATGGTGTCTTCTCACACATTCTTTCTCCATTCTTCAACATTATTATATTACAAGTTCATATCCTAATATACACACAATACACACACTATCCTCACACTATACACTCACAATCCACACATTAAATACAATCCACACACAATCCATTCACAATCCATACACTGTGATTTTAGACACAGTGTATGGATTCACTCTGTTATTTAAGAAACAAAGTGAGTATAAATTTAGTCTGTGATTTTAGACACAGAGTATTGATTTACTCTGTGATTTTAGACATAGAGCATAAATTTACTCCGTGACATAGAGTATTGATTTACTCTGTGATTTAGACACAGAGCATAGATTTATTCTGTAATTTTAGACACAAAGTATTGATTTACTCTGTGGTTTTAGACACAAAGCATAGATTTACTCTGTGATTTTAGACACAGATTATTGATTTACTCTGTGATTTTAGACACAAAGCATAGATTTAGTCTGTGATTTTAAAGCCTGCACTGTATAATTAACAAAGGGTTAGCGGACATCATCATGCTAGGTACGGTAACCTCTTTGTTTTAGTCACAGAGTATAGAATAACCCTGTGATTTAGATTTTTATATAAAGATAAAGATAAAAGGAAATTGACCCGAAGATTGATCCCTGCTGTAAAGTGTAGGGTCTACAGAGTGTTCAATTATTAAATAATGATGTGAAAGCGGTGTGAAGAGAAGGTAATAGTGTCCTGTTATAACAATTCTTAAAGCTTAGTTCAGCACGACGCGACATTAAACACGACTGCAGATTACGCTCATATTTATTTTTTTGATGTCTACTCTTTTTGTCAAGTTTCGAATAAATCGTGGATTAATAAATTACATCAGGGTGCACGTATAAACGACCATTTTACGGTATTATATTTTAATTTCTTATAATTTGGGAACCCAGCTCTGCCTTAAGTCAGAACTTTTGTGCTGGGAATCATCTCAAAATCAGAACTTGAATCTATCTTATTCAGATCAACGGATTTATTTGTGGGATTTAACAGGGGTTCTCAAATTTAAAAGGGTCCACATTGGATATCGAGATGAAGGGTTCAAGATTACAATATCTAATTAAATTTGTGATCTCAGGATAAATAAATAAATAATTAAATAGTTTATTAGGCACTTAAACATACATGGGTTATTAAAAACACGTTGACAATTCTAGAATGTTACCGTGCTCAATATCTGGTTGTCTAGTCCAGGTTCCTGAAAACTTTAGATATATGAGGTGAATGATGCTTAAGAAAACAACGATAAGCCAGTTGAATATTTGAGTTAGCGTTAAAATTTCTTTTAAAAAAAGTTAAGAACAATCCTGGGCCGTTAATTAAAAAAACATCAACAAAATCCTAAGAATATATTTTTCGTTCAACCTAAAATACCTTGACAAACTTTATTAATTGTAATTGTAACCTTATTCCTTTCGATCACACAGTGGTCAAAAGACTCTGAACAGTTCCCTTAGAAACTTGAATTAGAAGCGATGCTGTGTGAAACTAAACAAAAAATTTCATTTTCCCTTTTGTGCTGTGAAAGTAAGATCAAGGAAAAAAGATATTAATAAACTAATATCTTTAATATTAGCGACATATTGTGAATGGTCAATAGCTTTACAAACTGGTATCAACTTAGAAAATGTTGCAAGTTCCTATAAGATGGACCGGGTTGACATTTTATAATGGTTTCGTCTGCTTGGTTGATCTTAACAAAATATCTAACAGGGTCGTGACGGTCTCTCCTCTCATTCATTTCATCTAGGTTCAGTGTCTTGTTTCTCTTAGTATATATATATATATTATATATAATGTGTATACATAAATAGATTTGTATCTGCATTTTCTATCTATATGGCAGGGTGCAACAACACCCATAAGTCAGCTTATTTTTTAAGTAAAAAGTATAATTCTATATTATTCACAAAAAAATGTCTGTTTACATTCAACCATTGAAGCTTTAATTGATTTTCTCAGAAAATGCCTAATGTAAGATTTTATCTACTTTGCAGACCGGGTACACCACTCTGATCCAAGTGTTACAAGCTCTAACTCAAAAATTAATTAGCATTTTTCCAACTACCCCTCTTGAACTCAATTTAGAAAGAAGCATCTGATAAAACTGACCCTGTCTTAAAAATTGGTGCATATTTTCTGGGTTTGTGCAATAAAGGAAGAAAAAAGTTTTACATAAGTATTTTGTGGAGTCTTGTTTTGTACATACACCATATATCTTGTGTTGTACATACACCATATATCTTGTGTTTACAGGAAAAACAATAAACTGTCTGAATTTATCTATATAGTTAAAATCTTAATCACCAATTGATTAAAACTCTATTTACTCAAGACTAGACAGTGTATATAGGACATCAGACAGCAGACACATTTTAGGGATTTATTAAAACACCCATTTTGATCTTTTCTTCGTGGCCTGATTTTTTATTTTTATTTTCTGATGATCCATTTTTTTCAGTTTCATGTATCCCGCCATTTTTAAAGTGGCGAGTCTAATTCACAATGGTAGCCTAGAAACCCCTATCTGAGTAATAATAAGGAAAATGTCGTCGTTTTTTGTCTTGAACGTGTTAAATTCTGACAATTGATTCAATACCTCTCTAGCGTAAATGCGCAAATCACTTTGAGAAAAATCCACGTTCTCTTGAAAATCATCAATTTGTAGAGAGATAAAGAAGGATATCTTTTTCATCCTTTTATCAGAAATATTGAACAGGAAATTCAACTAAATTTTTAATTTTATACTTATTGTATATTTTCTTAAATTATATGGTTTTTAGTTTTTATACGATCCACAAAACATAAAAACACATATTTTTTTTTGGAAAAATAAATTTTTTGAGATCTTTGAGCCTCTAAATGCAGCCTATAGAAGAGGAAAATTGGCAAGAGAAATTTCATTATTGATTTCTGTATTATCATTCTTGCAAACATGGCTGGTATCAGGTTTTAGTGTTTATTTAGCTCTCAAGCCATTATTAAATTTGTCTATTAATCTAAGAAACTACAGGGATAAGCGAATATAGCCATACAATAAAGAAGACTTTTTATTTAAGTTTTGATTGTTAGCAAATTACAAGTTAACAAGCAATAAAAGAGAAGCGTTTTGAATTGACAGCTTCTCTTGACTTCTTTGACTATGTGTATCCCTGCTGTTTAAGAGCTGTCTTCATTGTATTGATATAATCACCTACCACTGTATTATTCATGAAAAAATGACCTGTCTACATTTGTTCGAAGAATCTTGGAATTAAATGAGCATATTATGAATGTCACGAATTTTGATCTTTTGAAGGAAGCGTGAGAGACAATTTCACAATTTGTTAACGATACTGATGATTTCATTAGACTTAATAAAATAGTTTTTACATTTAATAAACAAATTTTACAAGTGATAACATCAACATTAGAAAATCCGCAGTTTGATAATTTTGTGTTCATTGCCATTATTTGCAACTCTGGTGTATCTATATGTGGATCTTAACCATCTTTCCTTGTACGTAACTCAATTATCTCTCTCTAGTATAAATACAAACCTCCCTCTATTGTGATGATCGTGTAAGTTTAAACAACAACACGCACTCCCTCTATTGTTCAAATATTGAACTTTCTCTGCATCATCAGTCATGCTTACACGCACACAATTCAGTCTCCTCAAAATTAAATTAAAAACCCGCAACATTTTACGAACAACGAGAATAAATTTCATGTTCTCACAAAAATATCACTGAATGAGAATCAGTATAAAAATGGATGGTTGAAGGACGAGAACATATGGTAGATATTAAGTAGAGGAGAACATATGGTAGATATTAAGTAGAGGAGAACAGATGGTAAATATTAAGGAGATTAGAATGGATGGTAGATATTAAGAAGAGTAGAACAAATGGTAGATATTAAGAAGAGGAGAACGGATTGTAGATATTAAGAAGAGGAGAAAGAATGGTAGATATTAAGGAGATGAGAATGGATGGTAGATATTAAGGAGAGGAGAACAGATGGTAGATATTAAGTAGAGGAGAAAAGATGGTAGATATTAAGTAGAGGAGAACGGATGGTAGATATTAAGTAGAGGAGAACAGATGGTAGATAAGTAGAGGAGAACAGATGGTAGATATTAAGAAGAGGAGAACGTATGATGGATATTCAGAGGAGGAGAACGGATGGTAGATATTAAGAAGTGGAGAACGTATGACAGATATATAGAAGAGGAGAACAGCTGGTAGATATTAACAAGAGTAGAACAGATGGTAGATATTAAGAAGATGAGAACGTGTGGTGGATATTAAGAAGAGGAGAACGGATGGTAAATATTTAAGAGATGAGAATGGATGGTAGATATTAAGAATAGGAGAACGGGTGATATATACTAAGGAGAGTCGAGAATGGATGGTAGATATTAAGAAGAGGAGAACGCATGGTAGATATTAAGGAGATGAGAAGGGATGGTAGATATTGAGAGAAGGGATGATAGATATTGAGAGAAGGGATGGTAGATATTGACAGAAGGAATGGTAGATATTGAGAGAAGGGATGGTAGATATTGAGAGAAAGGATTGTAGATATTGAGAGAAGGGATTGTTGATATTGAGAAAAAGGATGGTAGATATTGCGGAGAACAGATGGGAAACAGATATATTAAGGATGGACTTGAGGCCCTCTGGTGACATTAATCAGAAACCATTAAGATGACCTTTCAGACCTATAGTTTAACTTTGCTTAGCTCATAATTGAGTAGATGTACACCGCTTGGAAACCTTTCAGAAATATCAGAAATATAGTTTAGGTTTGCTTAGCGCATACTTGAGTAGATGTACACCACTTGGAAATCTTTCAGAAATATAGTTTAAGTTTGCTTAGCTCATAATTGAGTAGGTGTACACCGCTTGGAAACCTTTCAGAAATATCAGAAATATAGTTTAAGTTTGCTTAGCGCATAATTGAGTAGATGTACACCGCTTGGAAATCTTTCAGAAATATAGTTTAAGTTTGCTTAGCGCATAATTGAGTAGATGTACACCGCTTGGAAATCTTTCAGAAATATAGATTATCTTTGCTAAGAATTTAATTGAGTAGAAATATAACGTATTATAATATTCCCATGATATTACAACCTGATTCCATCCGAGTATCCAAACTCAATACTTCCGAGTATTCAAACCCAATTCCGTTTATTAATCATTGTATAATATGCACCGTGTCCTCTCGTGTACAGTAATCAGTGTCATTGGAACCAGGGGATATTTTCCCAGTTTCAGTTCTCCTAGATATATAGGTGATCAAGTAGATATTTTCCCAGGTTCAGTTCTCCTAGATATATAGGAGATCAAGGAGATATTTTTCCAGGTTCAGTTCTCCTAGATATATAGGAGATAAAGGAGATATTTCCTCAGGTTCTCCTAGATGTATAGGAGATTAAGGAGATATTTCCTCAGGTTCTCCTAGATATATAGGAGATTAAGGAGATATTTCCTCAGGTTCTCCTAGATATACAGGAGATCAAGGAGATATTTCCTCAGGATCTCCTAGACATACAGGAGAGCTAGGAGATATTTTCCCAGGTTTCGTTATCCTAGAGATACAGGAGATCTAGGAGATATTTCCTCAGGTTCTGTTCCTAGACATACAGAAGAGCTAGGAGATATTTTCCCAAGTTTCGTTATCCTAGAGATACAGGAGATCTAGGAGATAATTTCCTCCCAGGTTCACTTCTCCAAGATATACAGGAGATCTAGGAGATATATCCTCAGGTTCTGTTCCTAGACATACAGGAGATCTAGGAGATATTTCCTCAGGTTCTGTTCCTAGACATACAGGAGATCTAGGAGATATTTCCTTAGGTTCTGTTCCTAGACATACAGAAGATCTAGGAGATATTTCCCCAGGTTCTGTTCCAAGACATACAGGAGAGCTAGGAGATATTTCCTTAGGTTCTGTTCCTAGACATACAGGAGATCTAGGAGATATTTCCCCAGGTTCTGTTCCCAGACATACAGGAGAGCTAGGAGATATTTCCTCAGGTTCTGTTCCTAGACATACAGAAGATCTAGGAGATATTTCCCCAGGTTCTGTTCCCAGACATACAGGAGAGCTAGGAGATATTTCCCCAGGTTCTGTTCCCAGACATACAGAAGATCTAGGAGATATTTTCCCTGGTTAATTTCCTAGATATTCGCGTCCAATATCCAGATATAAATAATAATGCATAAGAAACCCTGTAACAAGATTATAATCTAGTTGGTAAGATAATCTATATATTCGGTATTAACTGTGATTCATTCCTTTCTGAAGATTAAAAATAGATAGAAATCATTTGATCTTTAGTGATCTATTTACTGCGTGATTTTATCAAAAGTAAGATTTTTCGACAAAAACTATTTTCATTTGAGTTTTCACATTCATTTTATAGAGCGTTGCGACACTTTAAAGTCAACTTAGCCTGAACATTGATGTAAGTTTTCAAAAGACTCTGGATCTATATGAGAGGTCAGGTCTTGTATGCAATCGATGACCAAGTTATACCAATGGTTTCATTCCCTTGTAGATTATGCGACCATAAAGTTCTAGGTTTAAATTAAACTCCTAAATATTGAGATTAGTTCTACACCCGAGAGATCAGAACTTTTGTATTGTAAATTCCTACAGAAATCGTAATTTTTCTTGTCCCACGGATTAAGTTGTTCACTAACAGTGATAAAGAACCTAATCGTTTCAGATTAAAATTTACATATTGGTTATTTTCAAGCGTTGTAGATTAACGCTTTTTCGTCCAAAAGTTCTTGCCTCTGCAGCAGGATAAAATGTGTGGGCAGTGGAGTTAAATGGTTTCTCTGTTTTATAGTTTCCACTTTACAACCTGATATATGTATAATCCATATCAAATACCTCAACTAATTGATTAGATATTAGTTCCACCAACACTAGATTGATTATTAGATAGATAGATTGATGAATAGATGAATAGGTATACATTAGGGGTAGATAAATAGATAGATTAAGATTGGACAGATAGACATATTCTGTTATTTAATGCCATGCAAGGTCCATCTACTTTCCCCATTCTTTAGCTGCCTAGGCCATTATTAACCTGTCATGGAGGTGTTAAATATATAATTATACAGATAGCTAGAAGGGAAGGATAGATAAATGCCTAGAAGGGAAGGATAGATAAATACCTAGAAGGGAAGGATGGATGAATACCAAGAAGGGAAGGATAGATGAATAGCTAGAAGAGAAGGATAAATGAATACATGGAAGGGAAGGATAGATGAATACCTGGAAGGGAAAGATAGATAAATACTAAGAAGGGAAGGATAGATGAATACCTAGAAAGGAAGGATAGATAAATACCGAGAAGGAAAAGATAGATAAATACCTAGAAGGGAATGATAGATGAATACCTAGAATGGAAGGATAGATAAATAACTAGAAGGGAAGGATAGATAAATACCTAGAATGGAAGGATAGATGAATACCTAGGATGGAAGGATTGATGAATACCTAGAAGGGAAGGATAGATAAATACCTAGATGGGAAGGAAGGATAGATAAATACCTAGAAGGGAAGGATAGATGAATACCAAGAAGAGAAGGATAGATGAAAACCTAGAATGGAAGGATAGATGAATACCTAGAATGGAAGGATTAATGAATACCTAGAAGGGAAGGATAGATAAATACCTAGAAGGGAAGAATAGATAAATACCTTGAAGGGAAGGATAGATAAATAGCTAGAAGGGAAGGATAGATAAATACCTAGAAGGGAAGGATAGATAAATACCCAGCAGGGAAGGATAGATCAATAGCTAGAAGAGAAGGATAGATGAATACCTGTAAGGGAAGGATAGATGAATACCTGGAAGGGAAAGATAAAAAATACTAAATAGGGAAGGATAGATAAATACCTAGAAGGGAAGGATAGATAAATACCTAAAAGGGAAGGATAGATAAATACCCAGTAGGGAAGGATAGTGGAAGGATAGATAAATGCCTAGAAGGGAAGGATAAATAAATGCCTAGAAGGGAAGGAGGCGAGGTTCCTGGAAGATAACCCCTATAAGCAAGGTTCCAGAAAGAGAACCCCTAATAACGTGGTTCCTGAAAGAGAACCCCCTATAAGCAAGGTTTCTGGAAGATAACCCCTATAAACGTGGTTCCTGGAAGATAACCCCCTATAAGCAAGGTTTCTGGAAGATAACCCCTATAAACGTGGTTCCTGGAAGATAACCCCTATAAGCAAAGTTCCTGAAAGAGAACCCCTATTAGGAACCCCTAGAAAGAATTATCTCCATATTCCATCTGATGAAAGTGACTAAAACCTCTGCAATATAAAAAACTGCTAGCACACACACTAAGAATTCAATATTTAAATGCATCAATAAAAACAAAAAACATATTGTACACATCAATATAATGTAATTCAATAATAATCATAAATAAATCTAAAAGAGGATTACAACTCCAAAAATCATGTTTACAAAAATGTTCTAAATTGGACCGATGAGAGAAATTTTCTGCATAGGACGAAGGATAGAAATTTTTAGCATAGGATGGATACCTTAAAAAAGAATCTGCATTATATCGGATTAGGGATAGGTTCTGCTAAGGAGGGATCAGAGCTAGGTTGTGCATATAGGCCATATTAGATAATGGTTCTACATTGGACAGCAGAGAAAAAGTTTAAAGGGATAGACCGGCTATGTAAGGTAGTTGAACTGAGTATACAGTGTTGTGGAAAACTACTTTCGGATTCATATTAAACTTTTTAAAGATCTGTAAATCCTGAGTCTGAGCGCAAATTCGACGTTCAAAACTCCTACTTTGGGGGTGGATACGAATTCAGAATTAGTTTTTTAAATTATTAAATAACGACGACAAAAAATAAAGTTAAAATTATACAGTAATCTAATTAGATGGTTAGGAACATATTTCTCAAAAGAAATTTGTCAATAAATCAATGCTAGAATCAATTATTTCGTTTTCATCATTATTTGAATTTCTTATTTTCTTTGAATTTATTCCCAGATTTTATAAAATTCTTCAAATGTCGTCTTTTCGGTATAATAATTACAGAAAATCCGCGGAAAAAATGTTTGAATAATAAGAAACCAGAATAATGAGAAAATAGAAACAAATAATTGAACAAGAAACAAGAGTACTTATTTTAGATGATAAGATTAATTTTTATTTTCTCAACCTGTTCCTAAACAACTAATTAGTTTACTGTAGAATTTTTTTTACATTTTCTGTCGTCGTCATAAATAATTTAATAAAAACTAATTCTGAAAACGTATCCACCCTCAAAGAAGGAGTTTTGAACGTCGAATTTGGGCTCAAACTCAGGATTTACAGATCTTTAAAAAGTGTAATATGTCTCAAATGAATCCGAAAGAAGTTTTCCACATAAAGAATGTGCAAAGTACAAATTAGAGAATTAATCTGCATCCTTCGGATTAGAGAAAGAATCCACATAAGACGGATTAGAAAATTAATCTACATTGGATGGATTAGAGAAATGACCTGCATAGGACGGATAAAAGAAATAATCTGCATAGAAGGGATTAAAGAAATGACCTGCATAGGACTGATAAAAGAAATAATCTGCATAGAACGGATTAGAGGAATGACCTGCATAGGACTGATAAAAGAAATAATCTGCATAGAACGGATTAGAGGAATGACCTGCATAGGACTGATAAAAGAAATAATCTGCATAGAACGGATTAGAGGAATGACCTGCATAGAGCGGATGAGAAAATGGTCTTTCAAAGGACTAGTTAGAAAATGGTTCTGCATAGGACGGATGAAAGAAAAGTTCTTCATAGGACGGATGAGAGAATAGTTCTGCATAGGACAGATGAGAAAATAGTTTTGCATAGGACGGATGAGAAAATGGTTCTGCATAGGACAGATGAGAAAATGGTTCTGCATAGGACGGATGAGAAAATAGTTCTACATAGGTCGGACGAGAAAATGATTCTTCATAGGACGGATGAGAAAATAGTTCTGCATAGGACGGATGAGAGAATAGTTCCGCATAGGACGGATGAGAAAATGGTTCTGCATAGGTCGGAAGAGAGAATAGTTCTGCATAGGACGGATAAGAAAATGGTTCTGCATAGGACGGATGAGAAAATAGTTCTGCATAGGTCGGATGAGAGAATAATTCTGCATAGGACGGATGAGAAAATAGTTCTACATAGGGCGGATGAGAAAATAGTTCTGCATAGGACGGATGAAAGAATAGGTCTTCATAGGACGGAGGAGAAAATGGTTCTTCATAGAACGGATGAGAAAAAAGTTCTACATAGGTCGGATGAGAAAATGGTTCTTAATAGAACGGATGAGAAAATAGTTCTACATAGGTCGGATGAGAAAATGGTTCTTAATTGAACGGATGAGAAAATGGTTCTGCATAGGACGGATGAGAAAATGGTTCTTCATAGGACGGATGAGAAAATGGTTCTGCATAGGTCGGAAGAGAGAATAGTTCTGCATAGGACGGATAAGAAAATGGTTCTGCATAGGACGGATGAGAAAATAGTTCTGCATAGGTCGGATGAGAGAATAGTTCTGCATAGGACGGATGAGAAAATGGTTCTTCATAGGACGGATGAGAAAATAGTTCTGCATAGGACGGATGAGAAAATAGTTCTACATAGGTCGGATGAGAAAATGGTTCTTCATAGAACGGATGAGAAAATAGTTCTACATAGGACAGATGAGAAAATGGTTCTTCATAGGACGGATGAGCAAATACTTCTGCATAGGACAGATGAGAAAATAGTTCTACATAGGTCGGATGAGAAAATGGTTCTTCATAGGACGGATGAGAAAATACTTCTGCATAGGACAGATGAAAGAATAGTTCTGCATAGGACGGATGAGAAAATGATTCTTCATAGGACGGATGAGAGAAGAGTTCTGCATAGGACGGATGAGAAAATGGTTCTGCATAGGTCGGATGAGAGAATAGTTCTGCATAGGACGGATCAGAAAATGGTTCTGCATAGGACGGATGAGAGAATAGTTCTGCATAGAACGGATGAGAAAATGGTTCTGCATAGGTCGGTTGAGAGAATAGTTCTGCATAGGACGGATGAGAGAATAGTTCTCAATTGGCCGGATGAGATAAGGGTTGAGGTATTGAGGTTATGATCTCGCATAACTCTAAGATGACAGATATGGAATATTGGGTAGGCTAGAATAGAAACAAGTGAAACCTAGTCTTAAACAGTGAAAACTTTATCCATCAAATATTTTTTTTTAATTAAAAAGTTCTTTATGATTTCTAAAATCTTTATGCTTTAGAAATAAACGAACAGACGTACTTTTTGAACTTTTTTAAAATCCTCCCTTGCACCCTAACCATTAAAGATAGAGGTCTCAATTTGTTTCATGAACATGCCTTGAAAAGTTGGAAGGGCAAAACCATAGGAAAGTCGAACCCCCCCCCCCNCCCCCAATATATATATTAGACAAAAATATTTCAATCAGGTTAGGCTGAAGTGCATTTGATATTGATTCAAAGCAAATAATTTTACTAGACATTTATTAAATCACTAATTTAGTGAAATGGGTCTGTTTACACTGCACAATTGCTATGTCTCGTGTTCATGTTCATTGGACTATTTAAAGTCATAACTTAAGTCTAAAAGTCGACTTCCTATTCCAGAGTTTTCTGGTTATCACTGTATGTATAATTAATTTTTTAAAAAAGATTCTTAATAAGAATATTGATATTTACAGGATTGCCTTTCTAAATTTCTGAAACCAGGTTTCAAATCCAGAGCCCGAAACTTAAGACAGAGTATCGTAATGAAACCAGTATCGGAAACCCGGTTTCATGAATGGGGTCAGTCAGTTTTGTGGATACCAATATTCATCTCAAAATATTGTTTCATGCAGTGTCTTTACAATCTATTTTTGTTCAGTTATTTCCTAAATTAAAATCTACGCAAATGTAAAACCCTCCAAAAAGGAAACTCGGAAGTTTTGTGTAATGATGTTCTATTAAATTTCCGGCTCTGGGTTTCATAGCGATACTAAATTTGCATTCTCCTGGTTCAGGGTTGTGTATTGTGTAAACAAATATTAAAGTTACGATCTCCTGGTTCAGGGTTGTGTATTGCGTAAACAGATATTAAAGTTATGATCCCCTGGTCCAGGGTTGTGTATTGTGTAAACAAATATTAAAGTTATGATCTCCTGGTTCAGGGTTGTGTATTGTGTAAACAAATATTAAAGTTATGATCTCCTGGTTCAGGGTTGTGTATTGTGTAAACAGATACTAAAGTGATGATCTCCTGGTTCGGGGTTGTGTATTGTGTAAACAGATATTAAAGTTACGATCTCTTGGTTCAGGGTTGTGTATTGTGTAAACATATATTATAGTTACGATCTCCTGGTTTAGGGTTGTGTATTGTGTAAACAGATACTAAAGTTACATTCTCCTGGTTGAGGGTTGTGTATTGTGTAAACATATATTATAGTTACGATCTCCTGGTTCTGGGTTGTGTATTTTGTAAACAGATATTAAAGTTACGATCTCCTGGTTCAGGGTTGTGTATTGTGTAAACAGATATTAAAGCCTGTAACCTTCTCTACTGGTCTAGTTATCATGAAGTAAACAATAATTTGACAAATAATTGAAAAACTTGAAAACAAAAGTCATGTTATTACATTGCACTCGGTGTCTTTCTGTCTGTCTGTTTGTTGTTGATCTGTTAGCTCTAGTACTGACTTCTTTTAGATAATTTAGTGATCACAATTTATGTTGAAAAATCCTTAGAATAAAACAACTTCAGAACTTATGGAAATCGAACTAAATCTGTTGGTATAATTTTTGTTCAGATATTTCAAAATTTGACAATTTGACCCAACAAAAGTTTCATAGCTTTACTAGATCAGGTTTTATACTCAATCAGGTTTGAGAGATATAGGGATTAGAAAATTTTAAGGCGAGTTACAGTTTGTAATTTTATGTCAGATTTAGTTTCTGCAGTTTTAGACTCATTTGATTTCTTTGCTATTTCAATTTATTTCTTGGCAAAGTTATGCCTTGAATGGCACTAGAATATATGCCTTCAAGCAGTTCACATTTCTGCCTAAATGATATATAAGGTCAAATTTAGATTGGCCTTGTAAGTAGTTTTATAGCTGTCATCTAGGGTTTTCAATTTCTTACGGAATCTTTACTGAAAATTATCAAAATTAAAGAAATTTCAAGTCAAAAAACGATTAAATTAAGGTTTTAAAGTTACCGTTTTAAATCAGAGATGCCCCGCGTTTTAAAAAATCATATGGAATTATGGTTTCGAAAAATAGATAAATAGATAAAATGACAGATTTCCCAAAGTTTTTACTTGATTTTCATTTTAAACAGTTTTAGGAAAGGTTTGTTAAGGCCTGCATGGAACCAAACAGATCTGGAAGAAATTAAAAACTGTAATATCTTTAAATTGTATTTAAAGTTTAATCCTTGTGTACTGTTCCTCTGAACACATATGTCAAGTATATTGTTGACGTTTGAAACCTAGTTTATAGATTTGTTTACTTGAACTAAACCAAAGAATTTTTATCATGCTGAGGCATTTATTACTTGAGAAAGGGGACAAATTGACAAATATCTGGACAACATTACGCTCACTGCCTTTGATCTCTTAAATAACATATATTTGACCCTTTGACCAAAACATCTCAACATAACGTCTAAAGCCTAAAAATACCACTATACGGTACAAAGAAGGGATCTTTTGAATAAATGTTCTTAATCTTGAACGCTTAATCTCGATATCCAATGTGGGCAATTTTAAAAAATTGTAAATTAATAATTGATACTTTTATAAAAGATTTCCCTGCAGGGTACAACCATCACGCGATATTGAAGAGGAATTAGATTAATCCGCAGATCTTCATGAGATTGAGCTCATTGTCTGATCCCGAAAACCAAAACTTTTGAATTCAGATTGATATAAAACATTTAGACAGTTGATATATAAAGAAGTAGCTAAATAGACAGTTGTATAACTAGACAGTTGATATATAAAGAAATATAGCTAAATATACAGTTGTATAACTAGACAGTTGATATATAAAGAAGTAGCTAAATATACAGTTGTATAACTAGACAGTTGATATATAAAGAAGTAGCTAAATAGACAGTTGTATAACTAGACAGCTTGATATATAAAGCTAGAAGTAGCTAAATATACAGTTGTATAACTAGACAGTTGATATATAAAGAAGTAGCCAAATATACAGTTGTATAACTAGACAGCTTGATTTCCGTTTTGTTGGTTAAATTGTTAGTATAATCTTCTTTTCTTGAATCCGGGCAGGAAATATCTAATCTTAGAACAATTACACTGGAATAGACGGGTACAATATTTACAGTTTAATATTTAGAAAGAGAACCATTGAAGTCTTGAATATCTAATCTTAGAACAATTACACTGGAATAGACGGGTACAATATTTACAGTTTAATGTTTAGAAAGAGAACCATTGAAGTCTTGAATAACTGACTTTGTGTTGAGTTCCTTTATTTTGAACGCTTAATGTCGATATCCAATGAGGATACTTTTGATTTAAAGAATAATGATTAATCCCATTATGTTAATCCTCCAACAGGGTACTATCTTGACGAGATATCAAGGAGGAATTAACTTAATCCATTCTGCAAGAGATGAAGATCACTGCTTGCTTCAGAAAAGTTCTGACTTCAGTGTTTATAATAAGTTTTCTCCAAAATAAATTCAACAATATTAAGTTCTCAGTTTTATGTTTTCTTAAGTTGTATTATCGAACCATGCACTAAAAAATCCTGTGGAGTATTGTGTCAACGCTCCAAGAATGATATTTTTAGGAACCCCTAATGTTTTAGATTAGAAAACTAGAGTGGTGTGTTCTGGGTGTTGAATGGGGGCAGTTAAGGTTAAATAAGTAAGAATAGGTTCAAGATTACCAACATCCATCTACAATATATATATATATATATATATATATATATTATAGATAGAATACATGTGCCAAGATACTAGTCTCAACTCTCTACTAGTTAACCCTTCCCAACCTAGCGTTATCATAATATACCCTTCCCAACCTAGCTCTATCATAATATATACTTCCCAACCTAGCTTTATCATAATATACCCTTCCCAACCTAGCTGTATCATAATATACCCTTCCCAACCTAGCTGTATCATAATATACCCTTCCCAATCTAGCTGTATCATAATATATACTTCCCAACCTAGCTGTATCATAATATACACTTCCAACCTAGCTGTATCATAATATACCCTTCCCAACCTAGCTTTATCATAAAATACCCTTCCCAACCTAGCTGTATCATAATATACCCTTCCCAACCTAGCTGTATAATAATATATACTTCCCAACCTAGCTGTATTATAATATACCCTTCCCAACCTAGCTGTATAGTAATATATACTTCCCAACCTAGCTGTATCATAATATACACTTCCAACCTAGCTGTATCATAATATACCCTTCCCAATCTAGCTTTATCATAATATACCCTTCCCAACCTAGCTGTATCATAATATACCCTTCCCAACCTAGCTGTATAATAATATATACTTCCCAACCTAGCTCTATAATAGTATGCCCTTCCCAAAGTGTATTGAAATATACCCCTTTGATTCCATATTAGGACCAAAATTGTCCGTTCTAAAGTATCTGAGAAAAAATATACCAAACTAATATTTAAATATTTTTTTTTGTGAAAACGTTAGAATCTATAAAATATTAGTATATTTGAACAATCCTAGGTTGCTCTAGCCTGGAGCTACCAGTATCCTTCGGAAGAGACTAGAGAACCAACCCAAACCAAGTAACCGGAGGGGAGATATACCATACAATTACTAGGCTGTAATTAGCAGAGAATAATGAGCGCTTTGTTTATCAGCAAAACATATCATCAGAGGCAGAGATAGATCGTAATTTACTTTAATCTACGACCTAAACCATCCTGTAATCATAAACTGCAGATCTTCACTTTATCGTTTCTCAGTTTTAATAAGTAAATTTTAAAAAATGCACTTTCACAAATCAATGCAGATTTAGGATTTAAAGAAAAATATTCTACTTCAAATATTCCTCAGGATTATACAATTGAAAAACTAAAATTTGTAAATGCACTTTTTCCATGCGAGAAAGTAAAATGAATTATTTTTTTTTTTATGCTAACAAAGTAATGTTTGTTTAAAACTTGTTCTAGTTTTACTGCCTATTGTTAGATTGAAGCAGTATTTTTTTTAACAGTGTATTGTTTATGAACCGTTATTCTTTTTAAGAGTGAATTGTTATTTCTTAACAGTGTATTGTTTGTATGAAACCCTGTTTTGGTTTTAACAGTGAATTGGCTGAATGAAACCCTGTTCTAGTTTTAACAGTGTATTATTTTTATGAAATCCTGTTCTGGTTTTAATAGTGTATTTTAGTAAACGTCTACTCCATAACTTGAAAAGTATTTATCCAGGTACAACCCGTCCACTATCAAAGTCAACCAGGACACGATATACACAATTACAACCCCGTGAACTATCAACGCCACTACCACTGGGCACGATCTCGGTAGAATATCATGTTTACGCGATATTTCATATTGCTTCTATGAAATCCTGTTTTGGTTTTAACAGTGTATTGTTTGTATTAAAACCTGTTCTAGTTTTAACAGTGTGTTGTTTGTATTAAACCTTATTCTAGTTTTTACAGTGTATTGTTTGTATTTTCTAGTTTTAACAATGTATTGTTTGTATTAAACCCTATTCTAGTTTTAACAGTGTATTGTTTTTATTAAGCCCTGTTCTAGTTTTAACAGTGTATTGTTTGCATTAAGCCCTGTTCTAGTTTTAATAGTGTATTGTTTATATTAAACCCTGTTCTAGTTTTAACAGTTTATTGTTTGTATTAAACCCTGTTCTAGTTTCACAGTATATTGTTTGTATTAAAACCTGTTCTAGTTTTAACAGCGTATTGTTTGTATTAAACCTATTCTAGTTTTAATGATCTATGTGAACTAAAGGGTGCGTGGATCAGATATAGGTTTATTAGTAATATCCACACATTAATCTTATTTTATGTCTTAAGCATAGCACACCATACCAAGTAAACTCAACAAGAAACTTAGAAAAGTAAAAACACAGATGAAAAAATATCATGTTGGAAATCTATCACACAATAGTTTTAAACCTTCATAGACATCAAAAAGCAAACTTGGTTTCCCAAACACGGTTTCGAAAATCAACAACCTCTTAAGTTTCCGTCCCGGTGGTATGATCAAACTTGTATTTTTAGCCCTTTATAAACAGTGCATGCACAGGTTTAAGGACTTATCTAGTTAGTAACTGATTCTTAATTTTTAGTTATCGAGTAGAATATTTTCTTTAGAATTTTTAAGGGTTTATTTCGCATGAGAATTAGAAGATATTTAACATTAATGATTATCTGACCATTTCTATGGAAACATTTAATAAATTGCCCAGGGATGTCAGAACTTGATCAAATAAACAGAAGTGAATAGGGGATTAAGAGAAATGAGAAGGGAGAAAAAACATAGATATGAGAAAGGAGTAGAATAGTGGACGGACATTCTATACATACATGATACAAGAGAATGTTGGTTTATGGTTGTATGTATGGATATACCGCAGAAGTGAAATATGGGAGAGAAGGGGGGGAACTTACATTGGTTGAGGGTAATTATGCAGAAGGATTCTAAATTGATACACCTACTTCAAATTGTACATAATCTCTTAATGTTATTCATAGTAATCAATTAAGCCCAGGTCTCATAAATATTTAAATATTCTGAATATACGTAAATATAGAGTTGTCATTATACACGCTATACGATAGGTATATAGGGGTATAGAGAGATATAGTTTGGAGGATTTAAGGAGAGGATCAGGAGAGGATGAGGTGGGGATGAGGAGAGGATGAGGATGATGTGAATTGAATCGTCAAAACCCTAGAATCATATTTCGAAGAACTCCTTATTTTGAGAAAATGTAAAATGTTCAGTCATCAGCCAAATCTATTATTAGGGGGCACAGAAGCTGAATGAGGAGATGGGCGGGGGTAGATTAAGTGGTGTGTAGATAATCCTAAATATTTCATTTTATAAAGGAATTTGAAAGGTATTCGATTAGATTGAATGGAAATTAAACTTTAATTACTGTTTCAATAAATGTCAGGGTATTTTCTTAATTTTATATAAATTAAATACTCGGATTTTGAGAAAATTTTAGAAATCTTTTGTTAGAAGGGGATTGGCCGCCTTTTTGCATGAAGCATATTGCTGCATAATAAATTAAAGAAAAATATAACATTATAAAAATTAAAAAAATATTTTTAAATTTGTTTAAATTGTAAAACGCTGAGAAAACCTGGTCTCCTCCCATATCCTAAATATATCTGGACCAGGGGCGATGTTTACTAAATTAGATTGTTGGAAAACAAATATAAATCAAATTAACGATACGCCCCCTTTCCTGGTCTTCACACGTTTCATCTAAATTTCATCATTTTCATCCAAATTCATTTTAACGCCATATTTATTTATCTATATTTATATATAAAATATAGTGTTGGGACGAATGACTGGATGAAAGAATAGCGTCAAGACGAAAGGATGGATGAAAGAAGTGTCAGGACGAATGAATGGATGAAAGAATAGTGTCAGGACACATGAATGGATGAAAGAATAGTGTCAGGATGAATGACAGGAGGAAAGAATAGTGTCAAGACGAATGAATGGATGAAAGAATTTAGGTGGACGAGTGACAGGATGAAAGAATAGTGTCAGGATGAATGACTGAATGAAAGATCAATGAAAAACATTATGAATCAGAAGGGTTACTTGAAGATACGTGGCAGTCCCTTTAAGGATGAATAAAAATGTGAATAAAAGGATGAAAGGATGAATGTAACGAGGTGAATGAATGAATGAATGAATGGCAGGAAGTAAAGTGAGGGATAATCTTCACAAAGCGGTTTCTTTAATCTCTTCAAAGAGAGAATTAAAGAAAGGTAAGAGTCAAGAATAGATAGATAGATAGATGAATACAATCAGACCTGTTTAGTGTTCACGTCTCTATAATTAATGACTATTTTTAGAAATAAAAACAAGTGGATTACACCAAATTCAATAACAGTTCAAAAACATTAAATAAACCCGACTTTTTAAATTACATAATCTTAGCAGGATTTAACTTAACAAAAACTGTGTATAAATTTAGTAAATACCCTACTCAAGAATGGTTTCTCTGACACGTATTTATACAGTTTATCAAAACAGGTATCTCATCAGCTATGTATGTCAATGTGGACACAAATTATTATTAGAGCTCTAAATGCCACACAGAGACACAAGCGTAGCTATCCAACAAGCTATCAATCAAGCTCTAAATGCCACACAGGGACACATACATAGCTATCAAACAAGCTATTAATAAAGCACCAGATGTCACCAAGGGACACAAGCGTAGCTATTAAACAAGCTATTAATCGTGCTCTAAATGCCACACAGGGACACAAACATAGCTATCCAACAAGCTATTAATAAAGAACCAGATGTCACCCAGGGACACAAGCGTAGCTATCAAACAAGCTATTAATCAAGCTCTAAATTCCACACAGGGACACATACATAGCTATCAAACAAGCTATTAATAAAGCACCAGATGTTACCCAAGGACACAAGTGTAGCTATCAAACAAGCTATCAATCGTGCTCTAAATGTCACACAGGGACACAAACATAGCTATCAAACAAGCTATTAATCAAGCTATAAATCACACAGGGACACAAGCGTAGCTATCAAACAAGCTATTAATTGTGCTTTAAATGCCACAAACAGGACACACACCTAGCTATCAAACAAGCTATTAATCGTGCTATAAATGCCACACAGGGACACACCTAGCTATCAAGCAAGCTATTATCTATCGATCCCAAATGAAAGGGGGACGATCTTCAACCTGTTTGTTAGTACAGGGAACAAATACTCCCTCGCAATAAACAGTACGGAGTTACTATATCAAATAACTTTATTTATATATCTTATGTTACAAGTTAACGTGAATTGACGTAAATACAATTCCTACGTCGTTATCACATGATTAAGACAATCATGTTACGTATTTATAAGATTAGCGAAGATAGATATAACATAGTTAAGCTATCTCCACACATGTTAACAGCGCAGTTTAAGTTGAAAATATGTATTTAAGGGATTACAATGGTAGTTAATCTAATCACAATGCATGTTTTAATAATATTACGTAGCTCCTGTTTAATATATCTAAGTATGCTCAGGTTTAAAAAAATGTGCTACAATATGTGCAACATAGATTCTAATTTTCAAAATAAAATTTTAGTAAGATTTAACTTTTACAAATACTATCTGAGTGTAGATTTGACTTTTTAACATAAAATTTGAGTAGAATTTTTTTAAAATTTAATTTGAGAAGGCCATGATCAAGGAGTATGGAATAGAAGGGAGATACAGCTGAGGCGGGCCCACCCTACCATATGATTATACATGCTTAGCCGACGGTACATCATTTAAATAAGAAATATTTGTCTGATGTACAATTACCGCGTGTACAATAACCTATCCTGAATAGTTCTTATTCAAATGGAGTACCCGTCTGCAAAGCATGCATAATCATATGGTAGGGCGGGCCGCGTCAGTTGTATCTCCCTTCTATTCCATACTCCTTGGACAAGATCTTTTCAAATAAGATTTGAATAGAATTCAAGTTTTAAGAAAATAATTTGAGTAGAATCCATCATTTTAAAATACGTTTAAGCAGAATTTGACTTTTCTAAATACAATCTGAGAAGTATTCGACTTTTTAAAATACAATTTAAGTAGAAATCGACTTTTTAAAATACTTTTAAGCAGAATTTGACTTTGTAAAATATAATTAGAGTAAGATAGGACCTTTTAAATATTGTAGTATTCAAATTAAACTTTTTTTGTTGCCGAATTAGATATTTTAAAAAACATTCTGAAAGTATTCGACTTTTAAAACACAATATAAGCAGGATTTGGCCCGCTTAAAATATGCCCGTGTTTGTCTAATTGTGTGTTCGTGTCCGCTAACTCGATTTCGAAGATAAACCTGGCGATATTATCTGATTGATTAGTTGATTGATTGATTAACTAATGAATTGATCATCTCTCTATATTATCATTTTCACGAATCTTTGAAATTCAATATTTAGACTTGTATCCATCATCGATACAATCATAGATACAGATACATCCCCGCTTAGTAGATACAATACAGATACACAACGCTTCTAGTAGATACAATACAGATACACAACGCTTCTAGTAGATACAATACAGATACACCGCTTTTAGTGGATACAATACAGATACACCACGCTTCTAGTAGATACAATACAGATACACCACGCTTCTAGTAGATACAATACAGATACACTACGCTTAGTAGATACAATACAGATACACCACGCTTAGTAGATACAATACAGATACACCACGCTTCTAGTAGATACAATACAGATACACCTAGCTTCTAGTAGATGCAATGCAGATACACCACGCTTCTAGTAGATACAATACAGATACACCTAGCTTCTAGTAGATGCAATGCAGATACACCACGCTTCTAGCAGATGCAATACAGATACACCACGCTTCTAGTAGATACAATACAGATACACCACGTTTACTAGATACAATACAGATACACAACGCTTCTAGTAGATACAATACAGATACACCACGTTTA